>NC_138232.1:2586855-2619355 GCF_964197995.2 Scardinius erythrophthalmus
CAAACAATTTTTCTTGGTACTGAAGCTTCCAGTGCACATATACAAATACAAATACAGATACAAATACAAATACAAATACAAATACAAATACATACTGTATACCAATAGAAATACAAATACAAATACAAATACAAATACAAATGCAAATGCAGATACAAATACAAATACAAATACAAATACCAATACCAATACAAAAATACAAATACAAATACATATACAAATACATATACATATAGAAATACAAATACCGAATATAATTACAAATACATATACAAATACATATACCAATACAAATACAAATACAAATACAAATACATATACCATTACAAAAATACAAATACATATACAAATACAAATACATATACATATAGAAATACAAACATATACGAATACAAATACATATACAGTTACAAATACAAATACAAATACATATACAAATACAAATACATATACATATACAAATACAAATACATATACATATACATATACAAATACATATACAGATAAATACATATACATATACAGATACAAATACAAATACATATACAGATACAAATACAAATACAACAAGAAACATAGTGATACAAATTCTAGGAATATAAATATAAATATAAATATATGAAAAAGGTCAGTTGGGTTTAGTCAGGATAAACATTTACAGATTATGAACATATTTACAGTATTTTGAATAGTATGAATAAATGTAAATATCACCTGAGTTTAGAAGATATTGCACTAAACAAGGGGAGTATTGCACTTACAGGCATAAGCTTGGGATATAATATACATAGATATAATATAACTATGGATATAATATCTTCCAGTTATGATTCATACATGCATACCATTGTGAAAAAGAAGTACACTTTAGCTTTCTGAATGCCTTTTGCATTTAAATGAAAATGTACTTACCGGTAAGAGTGCTTTATTTCAATTTAAGTATGTAATTACACTTTATATGTAATTTCATAATTACTTCTATTGTCTTTGAAATATGGTTAACGTTTACTTTAACTATTTACTTTAATATAGGCTACTTTATCATTTCTATTGACACTTGTTTGCCATGCATTTAAATATATTTGTAATTTCACATGATGAAGTTGCAATTTAGTACATTTACAATATATTTACTTTAAATGTAATTTCCAATAACACACTGCAGTTAAAAGTATATTCAAGTATGTTACATGTGCTTTTGTATGGTGTAGTTCTTTAAAGTGCAACAAAATATTTAAACATTTTAAACATTATACAAATTAAGTTAAAACTTTAAGAAAAAGTGTCAAGAAACAAAGTCATGATGTCTTCTCTCTTTAAGTGCACTTAAGTGGCCTTTTATTCCATTATCTGCAAGTACAGGTAACACAATTTTTAGATTTGAAGTATATACACTACAAGTGCACATTCAATAGAATTAAGCACACTTCTTTTTCACAAGGGTATGTCTGAAAAAACATCCATTTCTTTTTGTTTGACTACATACAGGCTGATGATTGTTATATTTTGTATCCTGAAAGAAATACTTATAAGACTGCAGTTTTTTTGTGTGTGTGTGTGTGTGTGTGTGTGTGTGTGTGTGTGTGTGTGTGTGTGTGTGTGTGTGTGTAAAAATAAAACTTGTACTTGCAAATTGTATCTGCTATTCCAATATTTTAGTGTAGCATGCAAGTGCATTCATTTAGTGAAAACTAGGAAAACTGTTCTGCCAGAAAATGTAGCATTTAAAAATCTTGTCTGGAATAAATCAATGTAATCTGTTCTTTAACATGTTACTCTAGAGAAAAAAAATCTATACAATGATTTCGGATTCTGTCAAGCCACCCTGCACATCCTTGATTTGTACATTCATCCGTGAGTCTCATGAGGTGTGTGTATAATACACAGCTGATTGACTTGCCGGACCGCGGCGTGACTCCAGGGTCAGATGCTGAGAGTTTGACCGGCAGTGATGTCACGCGCTTCGGCACCGTTGGCCTGACCGCTTTCAGCTAAATTTAAACTGAATGCAATTCACTGGGAATCATACTTTTTAAGGGAATAAGGGACGGTGAATGGTGTGGCTTTATTTAGGAGTATAATTTGTTGCACACTGAGGCCTGGCCTATTAGTCATCAGCATAAAGTCTAATAATCTTTTCTGTTTATTCTGACATGGAATAGACTTTTGACTGATGTTTAAAGTGACACTTCTTTTGTTTTTACCTGCTGTTCAGTCACAGGGCTATGCATTTTCATGTATTTGTAAAGGTGGATTTCCTGCTGAGGTTCAGGCTGCAAGACTGCCAAATGACTAAAGACAGGTTGTCAGCAAGATGGTAGAAAACTGTACATTTCTTGTCTATTCCACCCACTGCTAGTTATACAAATGACGGAAATAAGTGTAGTTACAATAGCTTAATATGTGGGAGAGCATTGCTGTAGAGAGTGACGATATTGTATTGCAATAGGTAATTCAATATCAAATCAAAACTATTTAGCACATTAGTTGTAATTGAAAAGGTTTAATGACAAAATGGTTATGGTTACTGTTAAGTCCAGAGCCGTAAGGTTTTGTTTGTGTGTGCCCAAACTGTGCTGTCTCTCTTCGTAGGAGAAATGGTTCCCTCCTGATGCAAATAATCAATGCCATGCTGTGATTGGATGCTGGGAGGGGAAGGAGAGATTTTAAACTGCAACCATCATCAGAGCCGTGTTGGTGGCGGCTTGACTGTGTGCAGCAGCAGCTTTGAGGTCTCATCTTCAACCCCAGACCTGATGTTCTGTTGAAGCCAGTAGCTGATAGTGTATCTCTTAGTGATGGGGACGAGACCGCCTATGCCGAGTCCGAGTCAAGACCAAATCTTTGAAGGGTCGAGTCCGAGTCGAGACCGAGTCCGTTGGTTTTCAAATTCAGTCGAGTCCGAGTCAAGAGTCAGTGTAGCTTGAGTACTGTACTTAAGTACACTTTTTGAGTATCTGTACTTTACTTGAGTATTATTTTTTCTGGAAACTTTTTACTTTAACTTCACTACATTTGAAAGACAAATATCGTACTTTTTACTCCACTACAATTCTGTCATGGTCCTTGAGTAGAAAGTAACATCAGTCAGTGGATGATTTTGGTTGCAGGGGTTGCATTTTGTTTGGAAATGAAAGTCGGGTTGACGTCAGAATCCTGCATCTGATTGACATCAGAACCCGACGTCAGATTGATGTTGGATATTGATTGAAAATAAAAGTCGGGTTGACGTCAGAACCCGACTGATGTTGGTTTTCGACGTCAACACGATTTTCATTTTCAACCACAATACAACGTCTGTCCAACGTTGGAGATCAACGTCAATCTGACATTGGATTCTGACATAAACCTGATTTTCGTTTTCAACGTTGGTTTTCTAAATGCGAATTTTGTCACTTTTTTGAAGCACACTAGCTTATATATAACAGTAAGGCTAACATATTCATACTAAAAGCCAAAAAACTTTAAATAGGGCAGTATTTGAGGGAACAGCCATTTGGGTGTCCGAAACCATTGTGGACGTTACTGAGTGACTTATTCAATCTCACATTCAATCCCACTGCTGGAACTGTGTTCTAGAAATAGATTTGATATTGATATGAGGGTAGGCAGGCATAGATTCAGAGGCATACGGTACTTTACATACTACAATGCAACAGTAATTAAACAATGCATTGACATTTACTTTTTACTTTTGAAACTTAAAAGTGCTATCAGTGATTTCAGGCCCAAAAATGTTTTTATCACATTCATCTAATCTTTCCTAAGGATCCGCTAGCTGCCCGCCCCATAAGCATGGCGTCAAAAAAACGCGTCTCTGTAGGCAGCCTAGGCTCTGAGATCTGCACACAAAAACAAATGGTTTAGCCAAACACTCAAAACCAAAACAAATAGTGTTCCAACCAATCACCGACAGGGGGAGGGTGTTGAGAGGTTTTGACCCAGCTTTTTCTTCAGCTCTGACTTCGCGTACAGCCGTGCACGAGCACAAAACCTCTCAACACCCTCCCCTGTCGGTCATCGGTTGGAACACTATTTGTTTTGGTTTTCTGATGCTTTGGTAAAGTTTATGCTTAAGTTTCTGATGCTTAAGTACTTTTAAAAACGAGTACTTCTTTACTTTTACTTAAGTAAAAATAGCTCTTTACAACTTTTACTTGTAACGGAGTAATATTTGACCAATAGTATCTGTACTTTCACTCAAGTAAGGAAGTTGTGTACTTCGTCCACCTCTGTCGCTAGTTTTTAAAAAGCTTATTTGTGTAGTAATTAGCATTTGTGCTACTCTTCATTGTGCGTACACGTAACAATTGAAATGTCTCTTTTATTTAAATCACTTGGTTGATTGCTTTTGCTCGGTTCATCCTCCAAAGAAACCAATTCATAATTGATAATGATGAAGGTTTGTTCTGAGCACAAACTCCCCATCAATGTTCTCAATAGGTACCATGCACAATAGCTTTCAGACTATTGCATAGCAATTAAGCATTGACACAAGGAGGAAAACTCCATGCATAATGTGTATTAACATTTGATGCACTTGACAGGCGTATTGTAGTTCGGCAGTGTTTTGACATGCATTCTATAGGGAGTCTCGTCTGGAATAACACTGCAAACAGCGGCCCACGGCACATAAGAATGGATGATATATATTATAGCAATATTGGTTTTGCCATGCACATCCTCTCCATATGAACGCACACGATTATACTTGTGTTTGCAACCCAGCACGCGTTTGCAACCCTGCACCTGTACTTCTCATGCCTTTGTCGGCGGTGAAAAGTTGTCACGTTTAAGTAGTCTGAAAAGCACGGAAAATTGCCTTTTGTGTTCGGCAGCAAATGTGCATGCTATAATGCAACGGCCTCCTAATGTTATGTGACTAAAGGAACTTTCCACTGGAAATAACTGAATTGCATATAGCCTGTACGTTGTCTCCTGAAGATTAATGCGGTAAATAAGTAGGCCTATTTTTAGATGCCGGATTGTTAGAAAATGACTCATTGCCTTTCCTAGATCTAATTCGCTGTATTATTAAAACAGAAAAAAAAAGTAGTCTAGCACTTCAGCATTGCTGTTTTCTCGCTCTGCTTGTGTGGTCTACATTGAATGCATGTCCGAAACTTGCAAGATTTGCTGCCTCTAGCATAAAAATGAACGTATTTTATATAAATCATTTGTGCATTATGGCATTGTTACGTTGAATTGAATATGACAACTTGTAGTGTTAAATTCAATGCAGCGATATAAAATAAATAATCTCTAATGTTTTTACAAATGAATTCTCACAGATTTGTTCTTCTCCTTTAATGAATGAAGGCCATTGTGAGACTGACAGCTACAGATCATTGCACTAAACCCATACTGTAACTATGTAAGTTATGTTTACTTTTGCAATATTTAGGGCATTTTGCATTATTCCTGACTGTCCTCTCTGGACCCGATCTGTCGTGTCAGTGTGGACGCTGTGGGGAAAGATGAGAGGTAGAGAAGCTTTCTAATGTTTGAGAGACACTTGGACAGATCCTGATCAATGATAGAGGTGGAACTTCCTGTCTGTGTCCATCAAACCTGCAGATAACTCTCTCTCATACACACACACACACACACACACACACACACACACACACACACACACACACACACACACACACACACACACACACACACACACACACACACACACACGCACACACACACACACGCTCACACACACGCACGCACACACACGCGCACACACACACGCACACACACACACGCACATACACACACACACTCTTGTACATCTATCTTTATGAGGACATTCATTGACACAATGCAATCTCTAGCCGCTTACCCAAACCTTACCCATCACAACTAAGTGCCTAACCCGACCCCTGACCCTAAACCAACCCTTAACCTCATTATAACCTTAACCCTAAAACCAAGTCTTGACCCTCAAACAGGCCTTTGAAGGCTCTCAGAGAGAGAGGACCGGCCAAAATGTCCTCACTTTACTCTGTCTGTCCTCACTCCAATGGTCTCAAACTCAAACTGGTCCTCACAAAGATAGTTGTACAAGTACACACACACACACACACACACACACACACACACACACACACACACACACACACACACACACACACACACACACACACACACACACACACACACACACACACACACAGGCGCACACATCTTTGTGGGGACTCTCCATAGACGTAATGGTTTTTATACAGTACAAACTGTACATTCTATCTCCTTACACTAACCCTACCCCTAAACCTACCCATCACAGAAAACTTTCTGCATTTTTACATTTTCAAAAAAATATCATTTAGTATGTTTATTAACCCATTTCCCTCATGGGGACCGCTGGCTGGTCCCCACAATGGAGGTGATCTCAGGTTTTACTATCCTTGTGGGGCCATTTGGTTCCCACAATGTAATATAAACAAACACACACACACACACACACACACACACACACACACACACACACACACACACACACACACACACACACACACACACACACACACACACACACACACACTTACTTTTGCTCAGTGTGTGTTGTTCTTGACAGTTTTATTGTATTGAATCATGCAAAGGTTTGACTTCTGCTTAAAGTCAACATCAAACGATTTACTTTTGCAATTTGACTTAATTTCCAAGTGAAAAGATATATAGCAAGAAAAATGTAAGGTTGGACTTGACTTTATCCATTGGGAATGACTGGATTGTGATTAAGTGTTGTGATCTATTGCAGAATATTATTGGAAAAACTGATACATTGTGCACAATAAGACCAGAAAGCAACTATAAAGAGTGATATTCAAATGTAAAGAGTGATATGTTAACTTGTTTGGTGGGTTATTCAACAGTAGTCTTTCCTGACAAATCTTCATTTCTGACTTTCTCATGTTTTTCTCTCTCTCTTGTGATTGTAGTGAAGGATTTATCTTGGCCGCCAGCGCCAGAAAACAGCATTATTGAGAGATTTCCTGAGGGCAACATTAACCCAAATATCACGGTAACATTCTGATTGCCAAAGCATAATGTTGATATAGTAAAGCTCACAGCTTTTGATGACTTCTGGTGAATGAACAAAAAGAGAGTGCGCCCAGTGGTAATATTGTTATTTTTATGTAAAACAAAAAACAGTTTAAATATAATTTAAGTTTAAGTTTAAAATGCAGTATTTGATTATTTATTTACCCCCCCCCCCAAAAAAAAAAGAAAAAGTGAAAAGTAAAACCCAAAGAAATCCCCAAAAATTGCAAAATGCAAAGTATTTATGCATGCAATTTTTATTTTTTATTTTTTTCAGACAAACTTCACACACTTTACCTTTATGCTCAGTCCTAATCTCGAGATAAGGCAGTCACTAACGACAAAGCACATGGGCATTTAAATATCTAAAATATAAAGGGTATACCGACCCTCTATAAGAATTTCCCCTCGCGTATAAACACTGATTCCTAAAATACTAAATATGCATCTTGAACCTTCTTAAGTTATTCCCTTTTCTCCATATTCGGACTGTTGTTTTGCAAGCATTGATTTGCTTTAGGTAAGCTTGGGGAGAGTCAACATGAACAGATTGCAGAGATGTTTGATCACATACAAGTGTTTCTTGTGACTATATTAAAGTACAGTAAGTGTGTCATATTTATATGAGTTTTCCTGGATATATTGATGCAGTCTGTATATTGTTTGTGAAACAGTTCTCTAGTTAATAATGGACTAATTATGATGGGTTCTGTAATCTGTAATGAACTGGAAAATGTCAACTTTGAGGAGATGCACCAATTTTCAGAGACTTACACAGTCTGATGTGTGGAATATGTTTGAAGTTTGCACAATCCTTGCTTCAATTAATCTATGACAGGACAGACAGAGTAAATACAGGCGACTCAGTGTGAAAGACCCACATTGAGAATCTGACAGCACTAGCACACGGCTGCTACATGCTAATGGGATGATCACTTATGCTAAGAAAGAAAATTACTAAGAGACCACTGTCCTTTAGTCTGACAATGGCATTGATATGAATCTTTGCCAGAGTGTTTCGTATTTCTGGGTTAAAATGAAATATTTGCACATTAGTTAGCATCAATATTGTACATGTGTGAACTTTCTACGTAAGGCTGCAAACAGTAATATCACCACAGTACTAATATATTATATTTCGTTGCATATTGCACGTTTCTCGACTCTTTCAAAGTGAATTGTCCAGTAAGTGGCAGCAAAAAGGCGTTCAGTTTTATCCACAACAAATGAACGGGAATCTGGCAATGTTTTATTATGTTGTATCACAGCAGTTCAGAAATGCCAATCGCTAATGAAAATATTAACGTACCACCTACACTAAACCCTGCATTAAACCTAACCGACAGTGATAATCAAAGCAAATGTGAGATAAAACACACTATTTTAGCTTTTCCAAGTCTTTGAGCTCTTTTATCGTGACTCGAGCGCTTCACATCACAGCAAGTTTACTACGTCAGAAAAGCCACACATATGGAGCTGGTTAAGTGATGCAAACATCAAGCTGTACTCGTTTACAAATCATGCACTATGTTAAAAGTGTTTTAAGCTCGTGATATAGTTTTGTGCAATGAACCACTTCAGAATTAGTCTTTATTTATTGATAATCTAACCATTTAATCATAATTTGTGTAAAGGGTTACAAATTGTTGGTGTTTTACTGCCACTATCGTTAATTTCAGGTTTTTTTTCCATTGAGGTTGATTTTTAATGTTAAATGATTTTTAATGTCTGTTTATATGAACGTTCTGCGATGACAGTGTCAATGAGGAGTGATGCGAGAGATTTGCTAGAAATGAAACATCACTGCG
The DNA here is from genome assembly GCF_964197995.2 of Scardinius erythrophthalmus. Classification (NCBI taxonomy): domain Eukaryota; kingdom Metazoa; phylum Chordata; class Actinopteri; order Cypriniformes; family Leuciscidae; genus Scardinius; species Scardinius erythrophthalmus. Next base: position 2,595,702 of record NC_138232.1, read on the forward strand.
TTTCGTTTTTGGGCAGGTGGGTGGCTTTACACTTATTAATCATTTTGGTATTTTAAAAATTGAAACGGTGTTGGTTTCTCTGCGTTCGCCGGATCTCTGATGTGTCTGGTTGATTGAACCTCAGTCGTGCACAGGAACCTCTCATCGCCACCAGACCCAGATCACCACGATCGCTTCATTTCCAGCAGTCCAGACGCTGTCGCTTAATGTCCCTGCTGACTTTGAGGACGACTCGTCAGTGAGTTACACCGTTTCTACAAGATGTTGAGGGATTTTCCATATTTCTCTGTCCTTTTGTTCAGACTTTGAAAAGGCAAAACTGCGCTCTATGAATTGAGACATTTTTTCTCTCCTCCTTTTCACAGTTTCTCTTAGAAAGGGAATGTAAATTCAGTGTCTGTCACAGAAGCTGGTTTTGCATTAGGTAGCATTGTTGGGGAAGCTTCTTTGAAACTGTTTACCAAGCTACTTGTAATTTAAAGTAGTTAAACTGCAGTCAAGTTACTCTTTAGTAAAGCAGTTACTGTAGATATCTATGTAGCTGTCGCAGTGTGTTCAGTGTGTTTGGTTTTCATGGACTTTCAGTTTGTTTTCTTTTGTCATGTGTCTTTATTCAGATTCCCACCACTCGTTTGTCTCCTTGGTTACGGTTATCATTAGTTCATATGTGTCAGCTGTGTGTGATCAATTATCCTCATTTGTGTTTCTTCTTAAGGTGTTCCCTCATCTGCACTCCTGGTCGGTTATTGTTTGTGCATAGCACACTGTCTCGCGTGGTTTGTTCTTAATATTATATTAAATCTTGTGTTATCTCATCCTTGTCTTCATCTTCTGTGGACCTTTCATCTTCCTGACGTTATAGTATAGGGAACGATCATTTTTATGAATGTAGTTACAGTTTAATCTTCAATATATCTGGTGCAAAATCAGGGTGACCACATTTTTGGTCACATTACTGATCTTGACCACTGATCTTTTAATTTAACAATGAATATAATACTATATATATATAGGCTATATTAGAGCAAAATGGCACCAATGCTCACTGCAAAAAGCAATGTTATTTTAGTATTATTTGTAAACATTTATAGTTTTTATTAATATTTTGGATTAGCTTTTATTTTTATATTTTCAGTTTTCATTTTATTTTTAGTTTTTAGTCATTTTGAAATGTTGTTTTTTAAATATGTTTTTAAATATTTCTAAGTATAGTGTTAATTTATTTAAATTGGCAAGTTTAGTACACTGGAAAAAAAGTGCAGTTTAATACATGAAACGTGACTTTTAAAAATGGATGAATTTTAAATTTACTGAAATATATTCAGTTATGTAGGCCTAATATATATTTATATATTGAGGTAACACTTTATTTTACAGTGTAATTGTTACATATGTTACATGTGGTTACTATAGTAATAACTATTAATTATGCATAATTACATGTGACTAACCCTAAACCAAACCAAACCCTAATCCTAACCCTAACCCTATAGTAAGTGCATGTAGTTACTTAACATTACTCAGTACTTAAATCTATATTTACCATGTAACAAAGACACCTTAAAATAAAGTGTAACCTATATATATTCAGTTAGCTAGTAAATTGTCATAGGATCATCGCTGTGTCATTCCCCAACACTGTTACATGCACATTTTTCTGCTGGAGTAAATCCAAAGTACAAACAGAATTAGACAAGTCATTGCTAAAGCATTTGTTTGGCCTTTTGCGATGTTCTGTTCATTGACCGCATGATGAACGTGTTTGTTTTCCTCTGGTCAGGTTTGAAAGATTACAGACTCCACGCCTAGAACATCCTGCAAACAAAAATATATACATGTAATATTTAGAAGCTATTTCTATAGTCAGCATTTCCCAAGACAAGATATTTATGGCTTCAGAGAAAGGGAGGGATGAAATATGACAAGCAAATTCATGCGAGACAATGATGGATGAACCGCATCCGTAAGTCAAGGTATGTTATGGGTAAAACAGGGCTGTAACTTACTTGTAACGTTCAGAGATGGAGGATGTGAATGAGAGAGAGCGAGAAAGATGCTCTAGCACCACCAATCTGTGGTTAAAAGATTTTTACATTCGATTAGAATTCGATTCTCCGGATACAGAGGGCTTTTAAGGGAGGCCGGGGCTAGTTGTCTCTGTATTACAGCAACCGTGAGGTTTTGAGGAACAAATACATTTTGAACAATGTTGCTGATTTATTAATGCTGCAGCTCACATAAAAATGAAAATTGAGTCATTATTTACGCACCTTCATGTTGTTCCAAGCCTGTAGGCTGTTATTTCCCCCCTGCAAAACACAAAAGGAGAACATTTTGAATGACAGCTCTTCTTCTGTACGTGTTAAATTACAGTGACCACATATTTTAACATTAAAGTTTTAACATTAGAGTCATGCAATGGCTTTGAGCGAGGAATAGACTGAAATTTAAGTTATTTGCTTAAAATCGGCTGTAATTAGAAGGCTTGAATTTGATGTATTGATTGGTTCTCGATCATGAATTTTTCATTTTGGGTGAACTGAAAGGATTTTCTGTATCAGAAGCACAAAGCCTCCATTAGCTCCGTCGCATTTGTAAAAGCAAGCATTGGACTACACAGAGGAGCATTGTGCCAGATGAAATCTGGAGGGTGTTGTTGGTTCTTCTGGCTGTGACGTACAGACGTTTCACCGTTCACTCAGTGCTTGTCTCTGCGGGTTCACCGCTAGGTGAGATATTGATCAAGACCTCCTCAGCTAGGTACTTAACCCCCGACACACGGTAAATGATGCCACTATCTGCTGGTCTTGTTATGCCGTGTGTCTGGTGTCTGGGGAAAAGGAAATCTGCCGTGGCGTCAGTGATATCCTTCCTCCATTCACTGTGTTTTATGTACAGCAGGACAATTAAAGTCCTTCATCACTGGTTCTTTGGATCAACAAACTGCTTCTTATAGCTACTGTTTATGGCGGTACAGGGTTTATGAAATGCAGTAATAAAGTGCAATATAACAGAAAATATAGTTTTTTTCCTGCTGTCCACAATCCACAGAACAGAGATGGAGAACCATCAAGTCAGTCAGGTAAACAGTCGTTTGTTAGTGGATATAGTTCATATGGAAAATTATGGTAAACATAACTCCAGATTCTCACAAGATTCTCTTTAATTTTCCATAGATCATATAGAAAGTAACACCCATCTATCCAGTATTGGTCATGTTGCATGGCCACCATGTTGAGTTATGTTGCAAATCAAATTTTTTTATCTCCTCCTGCAGCGTTCATCGAATCTGCACCATGAATTTAGATAATCTTCAGACCATCATGGCCAAAGGCTGTGGAAATCATTTTAATAGTCCAGGGCTGGGTTTCCCGTAACCTTCTTAACGCTACGTCGTTCTTAAGTTACACCTTAAGCTGTACCTTATCGATAATACATGTTTCCCGAAAGGCTCTTAGTTAAGTATATCTTCTGTAAGTCATACATTCGTAAGGTTGTTCTGGACCGCTTTTAGCTTTACCTTATCACTGTTGCAGGTCTATACGAATATAATTCTGAAGTTTTGACACACCCAGACAGTGTTCAGTGAGTCAGTGATTTTAGTGCCGTCCGAATCCATAATATCAGTGTTTTTTCTCACCCAACCCGCGTAAAAATCCCTGGCCAAATTAATACCTACTGTTTTTTGACAAACAGGTCGTGTAGGAATTTAATTGCCGTCTGAATCCACATCTCTGAGTTTACAAGAAGAGATTCAAAATTTTGATCACTGCCGAGCACCGTGCATAAGATTTTTATTACTGAAATGCTGAAAGTATTTCCAAGAACACTATTTCATCGCAGCTCCACCTCAGCGAACAAAAATGGGAAAGAGAAGAAAGCACGTAAAAATTTGAAATGGTTATTATGGCAGCAATATATGATACAATTTAAAAATATGTAGGCTAGGCTAAGTCCTAATAAATGCAATTTCAACTCTTTCTGAAGTGCTTCTTTTATAAAGAACACCGCTTTCTCACATAACGCAGTGAAACAGCCCCTGCACGAGAGAATGATTGATTCTCGAGCCATCGATATCAACCAATTCAGCAGCATCGCCACGGACAGCGCCGGGTAACGTCGCACGTAAGAAGGGATATCTTAAGCAGCTTCCTAAGGTATGGTTTGGGGAACACGCCTAGAAATGGTACCTTCAGTTAAGTTATTCCTTAAGAGTCTTCGTAGCGCGCTAAGAGACAACGTTATCGGGAAACCCAGCCCTGACCATTCACAAATTTACACATCCATAATTCCATGATGTAATTGCCAACCAGGAACCGGGTTTGAGTCTTTGCAATGCTTGTATTGACACAAAACTTTGTATGTTGATGAGCTATGTTGACTTCGGAACCGCATGCTAGCATATTAGTCTACTCCTACTACTTTAAAAATATCCTTCTATTGCAAAAGGAGAATGCGAGTATATGAGATTCCCAATTCATCATGCGTCATTGTTACAATTCCCTAACAATAATTAGTTGTATCAATTTAGTATCAATCAGTATCAATTTAGTGACATCACCACCTTATGGTCAAAAGTTCAGTAAGCAACTGAATATGTCCATTTATGACTTTTAAATGCTTTTCCCAATTAAATGTACTTGCGCTGTCACATTTGGCCCCACCGCTTAGTGCTATAATCGGTTGTGTGTCATTAGACTAATACCGCTGTTCCTCTGTTTCTAACATTTCTGTATGCATTTTGTTATTGTAACATCACAACAAACTGCATGTTTCCAGAATAAGTAGAGCTTTATTGATTTTTTTCCCTGATTTACAGGAGCACTTACTGTACTAATGTACAAGAAGATGCAATATAAACATCTTGACAGCATCATAAACAGAGAAGAACATAAAAGACGGTATATGCAATGAAAAATGATTGAGGTCCATGCACTTAATGCAAGAAAGGTAAATGAAAGATTTCTGCCATAACGCATGCACAGAGGGTGTAACAGAAGTGTGCAAACAGCAGTGTGTGAACTCTCAGTGAGTCCTGCTCTTATTCAGTCAGTTCTGCTGATCACCGCACGAGGCTGCGCGCTGCTGTCAGACGCGCGCGCTGGACACAGAAGAGACTCTCATCACGCGCGCCGGCGGAGAGGAGCGCGAGCTTCGCATCGCATCGCATCGCAACGCATCGCGTCTGTCCCCAGCGCTCACACCGCGCCGCATTGAGGATCGTACCGTTATACAGGAGCAGCTCGAAATACCCGGAACACAGTGCGTAAAATCCACAGCCGAGGCTTCATTGTGACTGCGCTTCAGGTAAAGCTCCTCTCCATAAACTTATGCTTTTACAGAGACTTACAGCCACTGCATGTGTCCAACTCTCGGATTCTTATGCAGAACATCTTCTGAGATGTATAATACGGCTGGAGATGTGTCTATAAGGCAGATCATGGCATATATAGAAGGGTTACGCGCAACTTGTTGCCGGTAGTTTGTGTCTGAATCAATAAGCCGTTTTATCATTAATGCGTCTTTTGTTTCCGGTATTATCGATATGTGTATTTGGCAGAATGAAAAGTTGAAAAGAGTTGCCTATATATTCTTTAGACACCGCCTGAGATGATCATCCATTGTTCATTATCAAAATCTGCTGATATAGATCGAAATGGTTGTTAATGGCAGTGATTCATTGGATTAGTTTGGCAGATCGTTCAAAATATTGCAGAACATGTTGTCCTCTATTTGTCAACTTGCCACTATTTTCCAACATATAGGCTATACATGTATAGGCTAAATGCAATATAGGGTGAATGGAGACTTTTTTTGTAGTACAAATTATCACACTATGTTATGAAACATTCTAGTTGATCATTTTTAGTAAACGAAGAATATTGACATAATGATGCAGATGATTAAGCTTGTCCCGTTTTCACCTGCATTCACTCTTTGTGTCTGAAATGCATGAGTTTCTTTGTTTCTTTTGCATTGATCGATGCATATTTTAAAGGTCACCATGCTTTCCCCCCCCACATTGACTCATAATTTAATAGCAGGTCAGTATTGTAGAAATATCAGCTGAACTTCTCTCTCTGTACGTGTGCTTGAGTGAACGGAGGTTTGGCTCCTTAGTGTGTTCCTGGAGTGATCACCTATTGATCAGAATCTAAATCTGCTCAATTAGACTGGAAATGATTGATTTTTGGTGTGATTTATTGTTTTGGTAGATAATTTAGAGTGTTGTCAATAGCATTTTGGGGCTACAGTTCTCAACTTTGCAATATTAACCAGCATGATGTGCATATTCTTAAATATGACATTTCTGTATTTCTTTGTACTGAATATTTGCTTGTGTTTTTCAACACTGTAACGCGCTCTCGACATTTGTCATTAAAATAATGCCATTTAATAGTCAAGTGGTGGTCTCATATGTGACTGCTGTATGTGAAGAGGATGAGAGAGCATCTCTGATGTTTAGAAACTCCCCAAAATAACATTTAGGCTCTATGATTATGGTCAAAACAGTATTTGATGTAGCATGCCCTTTGATTATCTGAATTACGTCATGCTTTGTTTGTTGTGAGATAATTGAGTGTTTAATGAATATCACAATGAGAACCCTCCTTTCTTTTTAGTTCTAGTCAGTAATTATCTTTCCTTATTTCTGAATTGGCTAATGCATGCATGCATGCATGCAGATGATATGCTTTAATGCATAGAATGGTTAATTATGTTAATTTTGCTAATCATAAGTGCATCATGCAGTCTTTATTCAGTAGATGTTTTAATTTGTGCTTGCAAAATGAATGATCTTTTTTCAATAAGTAAAGAAATGGCACTATTAGTTGCATTCTATCTCTGCACTGATTTTCTGTGCGTTTGGATTGCTTAAAACCGCATTCCCCACTGCACGTTTACACGTTTGCTTTATCTTGTAGTTTCCAGTAAGAGCAAGGCATCTTTGACCGCGTGGTACTTATCCACATCGATACGTCGGCATCTCTAAAGGTTTGTCTCCTGAGCGAGCACATGTCTTCTACGTGTGTGGGAAAAACTCAGTTTAGCCGTGTGTTGACAGAGTTTCGTCTCTCGTTCATGAACCGGTGGCTGTTTGCCCCTTGTTCTGTGTCGACATGATCTCAGTTTAATCCTCAAGCGTCTCGGCTCTGTTCTCACTAATTGTTGTCATTTACCCAGCTCCCCATCGGGCCCCTTGGAGCCCGCATTGGAACTCGATATCCAATCAGTGATTTAGATTATCCGATTAGGCGAGTGATGTATGTCCAGAGATGCCTTAAAGTGTTGCGCCCTCGGATTATCCGCAGCTAATGAAACTTGAGTTGCGTCAGTGCATTCCAGCTTGCATGTAATTATCACATTCATTTTTAATGCTGCCATGCAATTATAAACAGAGTGATGTGGCAGTATTTATGAGTGTCATTGCATTCCCATGCATTTGCTGAGTGCTATTGACAGTTCTGTTGATATGCGATATAATGCGACTGCAGAGGCCTGTCAGTAGCGCTCCTGTCCGCATATTTTCCACACAAGCACATGCATGCTGCAAACTCACATAAACTAATGTGTTATAGATTCGTCTTGATATATGTCTCGTGACTGGCAGTGTCGCCTTCGGGTCCTCAGAGTAAAGGCTCGGACACGCGGCCCTCTTTGATAGATCGTGTGGAAGAAGCGACGTGCCACGGACACCATTGATTACCTTTTACTGAGTCTGAGTATAAACCTTAGCGCAGCGGGACGGCGAGGGGGGAGGGCGTTGATGTATGTTGCCTGAGGGGCGGTAGAGATGACAGATATGGGTTACAAATGAGAGCGGTTTTATGACTCCTGGAAGGAGGACCATCAGGCCCGTTTAATTGATCTCGGTCTGGCTTTGGAGCTCTGCAGTTTTGCACCTGCTTTAGGTGCCTCTGCCGCAGACCTTTGCTTAAATGATCTGCTGTGTTACGGTCCCACACCTGCTCCGAGATCCGGTTCATGCCAAAGGAACGCGACCCCCCGTGTTTCCGGCCTCGCTGCCTTCCCGACTGTGTGGGCTTTTCAGCCAGTCGCCCGTGAAACAACGGCTGCTTTCTCACTGTTGTTGTAAAGCAGAGTGGGCGACATGAACGTGGTGAAGTTTCACAGCAGAGCTGAATAATTTGCTTAACATCTAGCACTGATCACAGCTTACTGTATTAGTTAAACATAATAAAAACTTAATTGAATCTTTAAATATAGTCAACATGGCTTTTGCATCCAGCGTTCAGCAAAACATACAGTATTTCTATTGTAGGGACTTTTTGGCTACCTTAAACGAAACATATAAAGGAGGAGGGGGTCCGAAAATGTTTGAGAAATCTAGGATCTGTTTAAATAAGCAAAGTTTTATGATGTGAATTTTTATCACATTGAGATTTCAAATATTTTCAAAGAAACGTCAAGCAACACATTGAATTAAACATGAAACTAACTAACTTTCATATGTATTTACATCATTTCTGGCTGCATTTGCTCTACTACTCACAATAAATGGACGTTCAATTGAAACATTACATTCATTTAGCTCTTATTCAAGATCTTTTGCTTTTTCGTATTTCTTATTTTTTCTCTCTCGCCTGAACAAGAGCAACGTCAGAGGTGTGTATTTTGTGTACTTCTTTGATTATTTCTGTAATGTGATGTAATTCAGAGTGAAACAAGACATTTAGGGAGAAAACTGTGTCTGGATTTGATTTTATACATTGGGAATTGATTGGATTTGAAGTTGGATTAGTGAGACTTTAATGTTTTGCTAAAACAATGGCTGATTTTCTATTTGACCATTTATTAACATCATCCAATAACACACTGTGTGTGGCCGTAGTGACATCATCAGACATGGAAAGTAGCTTTAGATGCAGAGCAACACTGTAAAAAATTTGCTGTAGTTTTGCAGCTGTTTGCCAGTAACTTACTGTAGATTTAAATTTATGTTATTTACTGGCAACAGTTTGTTCAAAGTTAAATGAACATTAAACATTAACAAGTCTTTGTCTTTAAAGAATAAAATTATAAAATAACAATCTAATGCAAAGCATTCTGGGAACCAGAAATCTTCATCAACCTTTTTCTGTTTTTTCCTTCAGATTTTGGTTCCCAGAATGCTTTGTATGAGGATGTTATTTTAGTTTTATTCTGTAAAGATTAAGACTTGTTAATGTTTAATGTTCATTTAATTTTGAACAAATTGTTGCCAGTAAATAACATCAATTTAAATCTACAGTAAGTTACTGGCAAGTAGCTGCCAGTAATACTGTAATTTCTACAGATTTTTCTAACAGTGAAGTTATGATGTTTTGCACACATATTTACACAGGAATGTTGATTCGAACAGAGAATTTGCTTTGTTTCAAACCTCACTTTTCATTCATTCCATCCTCAGTCTATTATCCACAAGGCTTTATTATTAGAATTATTAGAATGAACGCGAGTTTGCCTCAGTCGTGAAGCATGCAAACAGCAGTGGAATAAAATGAAAAGCTGTGTGTATTTTTCAGGTGACAGTGATTACATGCAGGTCAAGTGGCTTTTTCAAGTGCGTTTTTTGGAGCACCACAACAATAATTCAATAATTACTGTCATTACTCTGTCAGGCTGTATTACTGTTATTCAAAACGGTACCCTTGAGAAAGAGTCTTTATTTGAATTTGGACCAAATGAAATGATTGTGCTATGCAACATAGCCTCAAAAAGCATTGTGCATGCTTAATTATTGATGTTTTGCATGTAGCGGTAGAAACGCTGGGTAACATCTTTAAGACCTCTGTGAGACGTGCTGCTTTTAGCTTGTAATGTGGGAAACGTTGAGCTTATGGCACTCAAGGTCACTTCATACGTTTTCTCTGAGTGGATATCTATATGATCTTGAAAAGACCAGGTGTTAATCCCTCTGAAACACTTTCGGGACGGATTTAACTTCATGTGGTGGTTCTGATACGCATTCTAATCGAAACTGGACAAGTGTAAATGCATCTATAAATGCATCTGGAAGATCAGACTTATATTAGTTTTGCAGAGACACATTTATGTGGTCAAGTTTGAACAAATCAGATTCGATCTAGCCGACCAGTAAAAACACATGTGACCAGGTGTAAAAAGATCCTAAGATGCAAAACCAATTAGGCTCATTCATACAGTAAATGTTACTCACAAATGTATCAGTCTGTGTTTATTACAGTTGTTACTGATATTAGCAACGCTATCTCACGACCAATTCGTACGAATGATAAAAAGTTGCCTAATTCGTACTAATTCGTACGACCTCATTCGTACGAATTTGTACGATTTGTCTAAACCCACGTGATGGGTAGGTTTAGGGGGGGGGGGGGTCATTCGTATGAATTCATATGAATTGGCCAATTCGTAAAATATGTACGATTTTGCAATAAAAAAAAAAATGCACGTTTTCCCGTGAGATCGGGCTCGATATTAGGGTACAGCGGGGCTAAAGACGCATTTATTCTCTTTTAAACCACAAGATGGCTCACCAGTTTTCTTAAAGCGGTGGTATAATGCCCTTTCCACAAGATGAAAAATAAGCCTCTGATGTCCCCGGAGTGTGTGTGTGAAGTTTTAGCTCAAAATACCCCACAGATATTTTTATATAGCATGTTAAAGTTGTCACTTTTTGAGGGTGAGCAAAAACGCACCGTTTTTGTGTCTGTTCCTTTAAATGCAAATGAGCTGCTGCTCCCGGCACAGGGGGCGGAGCTTCAACAGCTTGTGTCCTTATACCTTACTCACACATGCACTGAATATTTCAAAAACTTTTAGCCTTTTATGTTCAAACAGGAGTCAGACAATGATGGAGAGACTCAAGAAGAAGTGACAACATGTAGGCAACATTTCTGAATGGTTAGTTGATGAATTCATGTAGCTGATGTGTAGTTGTCTTCTAGTCATTGATTAGCATATTCTGTCTTGATAATCTATAAATCGTGTTCAGGGGGCGGGCTTTATGTAAATTCTAGTGTTGGTGATGTCACTAACCCTGGAGGAATGTGGTGTAGTCTCTACCAGCCGTTTGTTGTAGTCCTTAAAAAGCGATTTCTTTAAAAGCAAATATCTCGCTTTGCTTTGAACTTTGAGCATTGTAACTTTGCAGGTGTTATTTATGCTCAAACAGCAACATTACACACTAACTAAAGCTAGAAAAGTGAAATCATAATCAACCACTCCTTTAACATCCACTTTTGATGATGAATGTAGAAATGTGTCTGATCCTTGACGCGATCGCAAAGTTAATCCTGTGCCAATTCGTTCTAATATATAATGTTTTTCAAATGTTGTAGATGTATGTAGCAAATGAGAACCGATAAAATGATTGACTATGTTTTAAGACAAAGGTTTTGTTAATGGTTTTCAGTTTTTTTCCAAGGTAATTTAAGCAAAAGGGTTCAATAACGTAAAAATATGGTATTTGGTGTAAAAGTTCCCCTTCTATCGGGGCGAAAGGCAGAGTAATTAATATGATAATAAACAGCTAGCTGACTTTTCCATTTGTTGTATCATATTAAGTTGGGTTTCCACCTTAGAGATAACCACCATATTTATAATGAATCCAGCATATTTAAAAAGATTATATTAATCATATCATATAATAAAACGTCATATTTACTTGTTACTACTGTAAAGTTTATTAAATTATTATTATTATCTCATTCAGTGCTTTCAGAATATTTACTTTTTAAAATAATTTTGTATATTTTAATGACAGTGTATTAAACCATATCTATCTATATATATATATATGAATGTATATAACCAAAAATAGTACCAACTTTGCTAAAGTGACTGTTGTGAACAAGTACTAACTTAGACATTTAAAAAACATATTTTAACTAAAGTATGTGTATAAATAATGTGTGTTTTGCCCTGTGTGTCTGTAAAAGGCCAACCTTGCCCACATACATTTATAAGTAAAAAAAAAAAAAACACTTTTATGATTTATTTTCACACAAAATCTGTTGCTCCATCAAAGTTCAATAAAGACATGAATATTTTTTCTCCAATCACACACTATGAGAGCAGTGAAAAGCACATTTTTCTTAGGATATGCCTTTAGCCCTGTTGCACCCTTTACTTTTTGATGAAAAATGTTGCATGACACATTGACATAAAAAAAGACAAAACAGCAGCATTTTCCTGACTTTTGGATCCCACTGTACATTATCGATCATCATAAAGAGACGTGAGAGTGAAATCTGTCGGTTTTGACTGGAATGAAAATAATCAAATGTGAAATCGACTCCCTCCTCACAGTCTCAGAGTGCAGTTCTCTTCTTTCCCGTCGATGCTGGTCATCCAGTCGGATGTTACCATGGTAATTTAGCTTGGCTGGATGAGTTGGCATTTGTATGAGGAGACGGCAGTAAATACATGTTAGAATGTCTCACGCGGGCTTCTTTATGAGTTGCATCAGACATGGATGTGTTTTTCTGGAGAAAGAGAGCTCTGCTTTGTTGCTCTGTCAATGGTCTGTACGTCGCCCACAGTGCTTCCTGGCAGACGCACAAACAAAATAGATATAAATAAGTATATTAACCATAATTAATTTTCATGGCATTCAGTGGAAAGCTGTAGATTTTCAGTAGTAATTAACCAGCACTAAACAGGCCATCTGTGGTCGCTTTAGAGTTCCCCTAGGACAGTTGTGTTGCTCAAAGGTTGCTCTATCGTTGAGACTTAATGTCTCCTTAATATGTCTCTAAATAGAAATGAGTTCTGAGTTTAAGCATGTTTCTCTGTTGAAGACCAAATAAAAACGCAGATGCATATATAGTAAGAGAGGATGGTGGATAGCTCAGATCATTTGGTCTTGGGAGAATTTGTTGAGTTCGTATTGAGACTTTGGTATCTTGGCAAATCTGAGAAACACATTTTGAGATGTTTTCTGAAACTCTAGAGGAGATGCATGTGAGATTTCTGGACTCTTTTTCACTGAAGAAGCATGAGACTTCAGCAAAACACTCAATTTGCTCTTCATCCAATCTCAGCGCTGTCTAAGAAATATGTCATGTCAAATTTATTTCTAGTGCTTTTCACAATGCACAATGTTTCAAAGCAGCTTTACAGATAACATTTATAATATCTTCATATATTCATGCCATTCGTCACATTTAGCAGACTAGAGCTGGATGATCATTTAGTTTTGCGATGATATGTAATTTGTGAAATTTACAAGCAATATAGTGAAAATTGTTTCAAAGTAAATAATAATTTTCAGTAAATATCCAGTGCTTTATTTAAAGAGCTGGGTGATAATATAGTTTACATTTTAATACAAGAAAGCAGTCGAGATTTGCTATACTGTAAAGTATATATACACATATAGCTGTATGTATGTGGATAATGTTGGATATACTATCTATGCAACATCATATATATGAGATATGAAAGAGATCTACTTTCAGAAGAAGTTAACATGAAATCAGAAACATTATAAAAGTAAAATGGGTTGTAGAAGTCATTTTATATTGACTTTGCTTTTGGAACTGAACCTCTCAGGTCTTTTTTTTTCCTCTCTCGATTTCATTTCTTCCCTCTTAAAAACTTTCACTCTCCATCCAGTCTTAAATTTTAAAAAGCTGCAGAATTATGCAGGTTTCCATCCCTCTGTGTTCACTTCAGGGCTGGAGCGGGTCATGTGTGGCTACAGGCTTTTCTCTGAAAACCCATCTCCAATGATGCTGGATGCACTCCAAAAAATGCAGGGTTGTTTCAACCCAAATTTGGGTCAAATATGGACGAACCCAATCGTTGGGTTAAAAATGTAAAAATGTAACCCAACGGCTTGGTTTGTCCATATTTGACCCAAATTTGTGTTGAAACAACCCTGCATTTTTCAGAGTGTGTGTTCGGACTCGGTGCTCTCTGTCTAGTAATGTTCCTAGGCCTCTAGACTGGGAAACTGGATGGTCAGTGACTCTCCGAAATGCTCAAGAATCATCCCAGACTGCAACCCACGCACAAACCTCTGATTGCATGAACTGCATCGTCCCTTCGCTCGCGGTAGCCATCAAAATAAGCCCTCAATACCAAACATCTCCCTGAAAATGATTCATCTTGTTGAGTTATTGCCCGTTGTTCACCTCTATCTTTCGAGAGCGCGGCAGTATTACTGGAGCCATTCATATTTGATTATGGCTATTGCGGACGGCCCCGGCACAGCTTGAGGAATTCCAATCTCTGCGAATGCGTGTTGACTTTGTGAGCGAGTGGCGTTTGGTCAAGCCGGAGACCCTACATCACCAGTGTGACACGAGCCCTTCCATCTCAGGCAAGCTTTGATCAGGTCCGCTGATGCCCCTCTCTGGTCCCAGTCGCACACCCCTCCTGTGACCCCGGGACGAGGACTTCAGTCTGTATTCGGCTCCGGTGATGGTGTGTGAAATAATGACCGTATTACTCATGATATGAGTAAGCCTTTCAAATTCAATCTATTTTGTTTTGTTTTTTGCTCTCAAAAACTAGACTGTCTCTATAGAAAATAGAAAAAAACAACACTTGAAACTAATATTAAAACATAGACACATTGCTAAAAATGTAAAGCCTTGGTTTTTGTGTGTGTGTGTGTGTGTGTGTGTGTGTGTGTGTGTGTGTGTGTGTGTAAGTTGTTGTTTTGAAGTTTTTCCATCGCAGAAAAACAAAACTGTGGTAACTTGGTAATTAGTAGATAAATAAATATTATGAAGATCTAATATTAGTTTTTTTGTTGTAGTTTTGAAGTCTAATTACTTTCCTATTTATTCTCTTAATGTTTTTTTTTTCTATAATGAAACCAATTAGAAAAGTATAACTAGATCATATTTTGCCCCAACATTGTTTATTTTTTCCATAATATAATGTAATGTAATGTAATGTAATGTAATGTAATGTAATGTAATGTAATATATAATATAATATAATATAATATAATATAATATAATATAATATAATATAATATAATATAATATAATATAATATAATATAGTGTTTAACTTTTATTATATGATGAAGCACATTTTCACCCAGAAATTCGCATCATTATAATGCAAAAAACTCAATAAAAATGCAAATAAATAATTAAAACAAAAATACGGTAATAAATAAATTGTATTTTCTGGACACAAAGTTTGTCTTTATGAATTTGTAAAGTCTTATTGTGAACATTATTCCAACGTTTGTCTGAATTCATGATCTTTCATACATTAATTCCTAATGGATAAAATCAGCCCTGTAATATTTTCTTCCCTATTGAAAATACATTTTCTTTTTAAATGTGACATTACAGAAGTAGAGTTGTGATTTCCATTGCATGTTTATTTAGCATTATCAGTCACTCCATGACATTCGAAACTTCATCCATACGATTTTACTGCAGCAAAACAGTATTTTGTGACATTATTGCAGATGCATTGAGATTTCTAATTCCGTCTTGAGCGCTGACTTAAGGACGGCATTGTTTCAGTGACAGTGTGCAGTTTATCTCTGACAGTGTGTGTGTGTGTGTGTGTGTGTGATAGTCTGAACCAGAATGATGGTGGCATGAAAGAAAGAGAGAGAAAAGAGAGCTTGCCTGCTGTCAGGCTGCACGACTCCAGCTGATGGTCTACGGCTCAGGTGTGTGTGTGTGTGTGTGTGTGTGTGTGTGTGTGAAATGGGAAGTTAAAAGCTTGACTAAATCACACAAACTGCTCTGCAGAGGGAGATAGGCTATTCTGCTGGTGGGAAAGAAGATCTCTTTAATATGTCGATTGTTTCTCCTAGACATTAATGTGATAAAACAGAAAGCACATGGAGATTTCTCCTCCTCCTCAGTTCTTTCTCCTGAGAAATTAATGATACAAGAGCAAAAAGAGAACAAAAGTTCTGAAACAGCCATTTTAGCTTTGGCCGAAATAGTTGAAATCATCAACTGAAAAACGGCACAGTAAAAGTTTGGTTTAACTTGAAAAATTATGACAGAAATATATTACTGTAATGAAATGTACTTCTCAAAAAACAACAACAACAATGATAATAAACTATTATTATTATTATTATTAATGCACTACTATTTAATTCATGTTTTAATTTACACTTCATACAAGTTCACTTGTATACTGCATATTATTCTTATTTATTATCTTATTAACACAATCTTTTGTTGTAAGTTTTAATTACATTTGTTATAGATTTTTAAAGCTTTTGATTCAACAGGCAATTTTGATTATAAATTCATTTAATTCAGATTAATTTAAATTCTTGAAAGTTATGAAAAAGTATTTTTTATTTTTTATTTTTTTAAGTAAAAGTAAGTAAAAAACAAAAGGATTTTGGTTTTTGGCCAAGCGCATCCAGAATTTTCGGTTTCGGTCCATATTTTTAATTTCGGTGCATCACTATTCTGTATGATCTTATATCACATTTAATCTGCATCACATAAGCCTCTCTAGCATCTACTGGTGTTGGGAAACTCATATCGGTGGTCCACTAAACGAAAGACTCTATTAAGACTCGCGAGCTATGAAAGAGCAATATGATTTTCCTCGGGGAGCTGTGCTGAGGCCGGATAGTCTCTCGTCTCACAATATGATAAAACACCAGAGCCCAGATTCATGATCAGCACATTCTAGCTTGAACATCAGTAACGATAAACACTGATATAGAATCACACTCTCAGATTGATAATGCACAGTATATAAACATCTTTCCTTTTTGCTAGATTGTCTGCTCTTTTGTTAAAATGTAAATTAGTGACAATACAAAAGCTGTATTGGTGGAATTATGCCGCATGTATGGAGCGCTTTATGAGTGCATACGGATGCATGCATCACAATAGCACTTGCAGATGAATGTTTCAGCATGTTATTATGTGCTTTGCGTTGTATCAGATTATGCCACATACTGACAATAACATGAATATATTGTGTTTTTTTTAAAGAATGGATAGCATTCATTATAGTGTGGGAGATGCTCGATGGGGTTTAAGTATGAATGTTAACGTAAAAACATGTGTATAGATAAGGCAGCATGTATGCCTTGACAATTGAACATCCAGATTTTAATCATCTCTGGATTTGTGTCTCCTGAAGTGTATGTGCTCTGAATTTCCTATCTTTCCGTGTATAGAGCTCGAGTGATCGAATTCAAGCGTAGTTCAGAACACTGATCGCTCGACAATATCAGCTGACGCTCAGCTCCACCTACTCATCTACTATAGTATTTAAGCTCATTCAGCGAACGCTCCGCATTTACACCACCTCCACCCCTTCACCTCTTAGCATCTTCATATCAGAGTAGTGGATTCTGTATAGAAACTCTATGTATGTCGTAATCATTATATCTCCTTCTGTTAACATATGCTAAGAAACATTTGGTTATTAAAAGGCTTGGGGGATTTGTGTTTAAGGATGTATTTCAAGCTGTCTTAGAGTCTAAGCCTCTCGCCAAATCCAAAGATTGTCAATACATTTATTTGTGTGTGTGTATCTGTCTACATTCACACTGGATAACAAGCGTGGCTTGTTCTGTTTCTATGCTCAAATCAAATTTTTTAAATAAAATTTTTTGGTTTCTGCACCAAAGCCAAAATTTTTTTTTTTAAAAATATATACATTTTTTAGGGGTGTCAAGAAATTAAAGATACATTTTTAATCTAATTATGACCGATATGACCGCTTTAATCTAAGCGGTCATATAGGGATTGTCAAAGGTTTTTTTTTTTTTTTCCCGTCACCTACTGAATTTTCCGTCAACGATACCAGGGACACCGAAGCACCGGGGAACATGAAATTTGGTGGGCATGTAGCCCCACTAGACTTTTACGGAAAAATTTCGTTTGGTCCCCGGGGGCCACTCCCCCCCCCCCCGAGCTGGGCCCCCCCAAACCCCAAAAATGCAGTTTTTCCTACATAACTACCTGAACCGTGGCACCGAGGATGAAGAAATTTTTATGGTATGTTGGTCTTAAGGGCCCACATCAACCTAGCCCATAATCACTCATTTGTGATTTACGCCCCTCCCATAAAAAATGAAAATGCAATATTATTCTACTTTAATCGCCCCTATCTTCAGTTGAGATGTTCAGAACTGCACCATATTTCATGTGTATGATTAACTTGACATCCTCTGGGGGTATCCTCTGCTAAGTTTCGTAGAATTTCATCCATGGGGGGGTATAAAATAAATTCATTTATGTGCACATTTAGTGACTGTACACTCATCGGCCTGTAGATGGTGCTGTTGAGCGAAGGGTTGCTGGTTTAGGATGATACTGTCACACACACTGACATCCACACGCACAGACACACACCCATACACACACATACAAATCCACATGCACAGACACACACACACAAACACACACGCGTACACACATGTACGCACGCACACATACACGCACAGACACACACACAGACACACACATACACAAACACACACACAGACATGCACATACTACTACTTTTTTTAGGTATATACATAAACACGCAATACAGCCAAATTGCTCCACGTCATTTATTTTTGTGGAAAGCCAGTGCAGGCCTGAGCGGCGGTCATATTTTGTACCGCCCTGCGGTACATCTAGTTAATTACATGATAACTACATTACATCGCAAATCAGAATTGGTTTTAACCCCAAAAGATCATTTAAAGTCATTGTTGTGTTAAATGAGAAAAGCATCATATAGAAGCTTTTGATAAAAAAAAAAAAAAAATTTATTTGATTCAACGTAGAATTTATTTTACATATACTTTTAGGCTTCAACCGTCACAAGGTTGAGTAAATGATTTTCATTTTTGGGTGAACTATACCTTTAATGTGATACTCTAAATAAGAATCTAAACCTGCCAGTAGGTGGCAGTAAATGTCTAAATGAGTGAATCATTGAATCATTCATTCATTCGATTCGCTGAAACGGCTGAATGAAGTAAATGGCTCTCTGTATGAACGGACCATTGAATCTTTGGTTCACGTGATTGATCAAAACACGGATTCATTCAGAAACGAAACACGCTGTGTGGCTCGGAGACGCATAGCTTTATTAGCTATTAGCATAGCTTTATTAGCTATAAATATTAGCTATAAATGGCTTCATAGCTAATATTTTCATTTGCAAAATTATTGTGTCTAAAATAAAACATATCAACTTCTTATTTATTGAACTGTTGTATACAATCAATATCACATTTGCACTGGTGTGATATTGTGCACGCTAATCATGTGATATTGCTATGTCATATGATATAAATATGAGACAAAAACTTGTTTGCCCCAATATCTTTAATTCGTCACCAATCAACTCTATGCAATGTAAGATGAACTACGCAGCCCATAGTTTTATTTATTTATTGGTACAATATTTCCTGAATATTTGAATTAAATACTTAGTACTTAAGTGTATAATTTACTAGAAAATTCAATTGAACTTAATGATTTAATATTTAAATAAGTCATAGAAGTTTATTTTTTTGGCATACTTTGGAGTCGACTAAAGAACCGGGAACCTTAATGCATGTTTTTTTGTAAGATTGTGTGGTGTGAGCTTGTGTTTCTCTGTGTTTGCTGTAAATCAGCAGGCCTGTGAGCCGTATAAACTCCTCTTTCAATGTGAAGAAGTTATGATATGACCACCGCACATCTGTGTTTAATATCACACTGTTATAAGCACACGTTTAATCTGAGGATACGGTGGGATTTGATCCAATGATGCATATCTTGGAGAGATTAGGGGGGGTGCCGGGCCAGGACGAGCCGCTGGGACTTTGCATGCGTTTCCCTGTTGTTTTACTGCTTTGTAAGTTAATACCCGAGAGACACGACGGTTCATCTGAGCCGGTCTCGTACTGCCCCAGTTCTGCTTCATTAAAACCCAAGGATGGGAGATTTCCCACAGACTGACAGTAATCACGCTGGCTCAGCTCTTGCTCTGATGTGATGTGATGGGAGTTGTTGTTGTTGAGTATGAGAGATCATTCTTGACACATCACGGTGGACGCCGGTCTCTGGCATTGTCTTGGCATTGTTTGTGCAGTTTCGAGAGGGTCAGACGCTCCTCGTTTGATGCAGAGGACGTCAACAGCAGAAGCGCATCAGAACAGTGCCTTTTCACGCTCTATTTTCAGCCAGATGCGAGTCCGCCGCGTCCAAAGCCGTGACCTTTCTGTTGGTCATGGGTGAATAGTTTGGAGGCAAATGGAGTGCTGGTCATTTCTGCTTAATGAACGTGTCCGGCGTTGGACGTGTAATGTAGATTGCCAGGGGTGAATCTGGTCTACACACATCCTGACGATATTGTTAACAGCGGTGTGTTTTAATTATGTCTGGGCATGCATGCTAGTTATCACAACTAATTTACACGCTTTCCCCTCCTTTATATGTTTTACGGGAATTTCATGTCTTGGTGATTTAGCTTGATTGCTGAAGTGTATATTTGACGATTTGCACAGATTGTTATTTTTTTTTTTTTATAATAATAGAAAGATTAGCATTATTGTAAAACAGAAAATTGTTGTATTAATTTTACATGTTGTATTAAATTATTGTATACAATTCATATGGTGCTCCAAGCGACTGATGGTATTACTGTGCTATATTTCCATCAAAACAGAATCCCACAATGAAATATTTGGATCATATTTCACCCACACATTATTATTTATTAATACATTTATTTTATTCTATTTCAAATCTAATTACATTTATTTTATTTCCTAGATTTGTAATTATTTTACTGTAATTTTTTTTTCCCATGACAATTTCTCCCCAAAAGTTCCCCCATTGTAATTTTTTTTACTGAAATTATTATTTGATTAGCTTATCTGTGCATTTAGAGAAAAAAATATGAGAATAATGGCGGACAAGGGTGCTCGTCATGAAAATAAAATAGGCTTAATCTCTAAATTGTATTTAAATTGTAAATCTCTTTTTATTATTTTTGTTTTCTTTCCTCTTTGTGAGGAGAAATCTAACCTAACATGTTCTTGACAGTTTCACCTACTGTAGTAATACCATGGTGCTATTTTAGCGTTTACCACATTTATATAAGCTTTATAGAGAATAACTTCACATAGCTGAAGTGAAGAACTAAACATCCACACATTTGTTAAAGTCACTTTCCAGTCACCTCTAAAATACATCAGATAAAGACTGAGAGAATGACGAACCTTCATCTGCGATCTGAACCCCCATCGCACATATAGATGGATTTCTGATTTAATTTTTCCCTTCGGTTATTGCAATCAACCCAAACTATTCCTACTCTAAATGAAAATGACATTTGAGAGAGACACATACGAGCCTCCCGTAATTGGTTCAGGCGGCTATTTTACAAGGCGCAGATTTAAATGACATAATTCCCCGTGTGATGATAAGAGCTGTGGGTTTAATTATGGCTTTATCTGGCGAGGTACAGTGTCACGTCATCGCCTAGGTTTGTTTACCGCCGGTGATTTACTACTAAAGGCGCCTGTTACGTGCTGATAAACCACTCATTACACACAAGGTCTCCAACACGGATAAACGATAACAACACCTGGAGTGGAAAGGCGTCGCCGTTCAATTCGGCGCCGTCAGATGTCACGCTTCTCAGACGCTTACGGTTACGCAGCGATTTGCCTTTGCTTAATTATTTATGCCTTGCGTTTCCTTGCTGTGCTTTTTGCAGACTTGTAGATGAAAGGTTTGCATTTGAAGCCTGTGTGTTCAGTTGTGACGTGTGGCATATTGAAATTAGTTTCTGTGTGCTCTCGTCGTGCTGATATAGTTGTGATGTTGCTAGCATGCGCGGGGGTGGACAGACGGCAGTGTGTCGCTGATCTCTGAAACAAATAAAAACGATGTTCTGAGGGGAAAAGTAATTTCATTTAATTATTTAATCGTGGCGTGTGTAATGTCCCCCTTTTCAGCGTGGGTCAAGAGTCTTTTATGTTGAATTGACTGTCAGATGACGTTCTGTCTCTTGACCCTGAGCAGTGTTGGCGTTTAACTAGCTGTGGCGCTACTAGCTTACATGAACAAAACCAAACCAAAAACTTTGTTTACTCATGACAATCCAAACCCTAAATGGTAAATCTGTATTTTATAACTTTGTAATGGTATTTCTAATTATATTAGTTGCATTTAGTGTAAATTATTAGCACACACACACACATACACACACACACACACACACACACACACACACACACACACACACACACACACACACACACACACACACACACACACACACACACACACACACACACACACACACACACAAGAAACATTTATGATTATTGTCAATGTTGAAAACAGTTGAGCTGCTTCATATTTCTGAAGAAAACTGTGATACATTTTTTCAGGATATTTTTAAAGTTTAAAAGTATCTATTTGAAATAGAATCTTTTGTTACACTAAATGTCTTCACTGTCACTTTTGATAAATTTAATGTCCTTGATGAAAAAAAAGTAATAATTTCTTTAAAAAGAAAAGACCTTGCGAGATAACAGAATAAAGATAATACCCCCCCCCCCCAAT
Source organism: Scardinius erythrophthalmus (assembly GCF_964197995.2). Lineage (NCBI taxonomy): Eukaryota > Metazoa > Chordata > Actinopteri > Cypriniformes > Leuciscidae > Scardinius > Scardinius erythrophthalmus. The sequence goes on from NC_138232.1 coordinate 2,618,212, forward strand.
ATACTTTGACTGTAATATAACATTTGAAATTGTGAGTAGCTTGTAATTGATGTGTTTTCCCAACACTGCTCTGGGAATATTATATAGTGGACAGAATGTGTACAAACCCTCATCCATCACAACAGGAGTGTGTGTCCAAGAGGAGGTGTGTGTTCACACTGCTGGCAGCACATGAGGAGCCGCAACTGTGTATTTCATCTGGTCTCCGCTGCCATAAATCCACTGTTGCGTCACTCCAGGTCTGAATGCGTGTCTCTTGTTCGGCACGAATCCTCCTCGCACTCCTGGAACGGTCAGCGCTGCCAAACCTCCAACTAATTGATTTGCGTCTGGCTTTTTGCCTGTGGACACACCATGTCTTCGGTGACCACCTCTATGGTTCTGTTTGTTTGTTTGTTGTCCATTCATCGGTTCATTTGTCCATAAAAGCTTCTCTTATACACGCCACTATTAATCCCACTGTTTCAGTTTGATTCAGTTTGATTTCCTCTATTAAGAGCTCTGACATCTAAAGGCAAAAGAAATCCACAGACAAAGGTGTTTCTGATCTATCTATCTATCTATCTATCTATCTATCTATCTATCTATCTATCTATCTATCTATCTATCTATCTATCTATCTATCTATCTATCTATCTGTCTGTCTGTCTGTCTGTCTGTCTGTCTGTCTGTCTGTCTGTCTGTCTGTCTGTCTGTCTGTCTGTCTGTCTGTCTGTCTTTTATTCTATCTATCTGTCTGTCTGTCTGTCTGTCTGTCTGTCTTTTATTCTATCTATCTGTCTGTCTGTCTGTCTGTCTGTCTGTCTTTTATTCTATCTATCTGTCTGTCTGTCTGTCTGTCTGTCTGTCTTTTATTCTATCTATCTATCTATCTATCTATCTATCTATCTATCTATCTATCTATCTATCTATCTATCTATCTATCTATCTATCTATCTATCTATCTATCTATCTGTCTGTCTGTCTGTCTGTCTGTCTGTCTGTCTGTCTGTCTGTCTGTCTGTCTGTCTTTCTTTTATTCTATCTATCTATCTATCTATCTATCTATCTATCTATCTATCTATCTATCTATCTATCTATCTATCTATCTATCTATCTATCTATCTATCTATCTATCTATCTATCTGTCTGTCTGTCTGTCTGT
>NC_138232.1:2621855-2854355 GCF_964197995.2 Scardinius erythrophthalmus
CGTCTGGACTCGTCCAACAGCTCACTGTCTGTGCTTGTACAGAAAGACCTGGATATGAATAGATTTAGAGACAGTCTGACAGTCTTAGATACCCTTAACAAAAAGGTAACACATTTTGGCTGTTAAACTTCTAGCATTTTCATGTGCAAAACTGAGTGCAGCAGATTCAAAACCCATGACGTCAGAATTTGAGTTTTTGGCAAATCTATTTTGCAAGTGTTGAGAAAATAGTACGTAGAAAATCATGGCTTTGGTCTTTAATGCTCATACTTTTTTTTTTCCTCTCTCAAGCATCAACTGATTGAAAAGTGACTGGAGTTTATTTTATAAGTGTGCATGTTTTTTTCTGTGGTATAACCTGACATGTTTTGTAAGGTGTTCAATAGCCATTTCAATACGAAATGCATCAACAGAGAAAAGAAATCTTTTCGTCAAGCCGATTCATAGTGACATAAGTGAGGGAAAGGCATCTAAGGTTTCATAGAATGTATTGCATATTTTGTTATTGCAAAAGCATGAAATATTTTCAATAGGTCTGTTATTTCTTCATACTGTTGCATTAATATTTTCAGCATAATTGCTGCTGCTGTTGGTCTGAGCAAGTTTTCTAAAGTCATGTGGACAATAGTGTCTATGTCGGATCTCTGAAAAGGCATTATTACTTCATAAACCAGAGGAAGAATGAAGTGTTGATATCACTCGGCATTAAGAGTGGAAAAAACACATTCACGCTAATAAACACCTAGAGCATATCAAGAAAACTGAATGAAACTGGAGTAAAATGAGAAAATAGTTCTCAGAAATCGAGCTGAATAAAGCTATTCCGTGGAAATAACATGAACACTCATGAACATGATGAAAAAACAATTTATTAAAGTGTAATAGTTGACAGATTGAGTTGTTTGAAATATCGGACTCATCAATAGTCCACATGAATTGAAGGTTGCTTTTTCATACAGTAGTTCAGGAGACTTGGAGTTCTCAGCTTTGCTTCATTGAAGTATCAACTTTGTCTCAGATGTTTCTCATTATATTTTCTATCTTACAATCTCATGCAGTCTTGCTTCTCAAGTAAATGTACATTTTTCCAAGGCTTTTTTATATATTGCAACTGGAAAATAAGAGAGAGATATAGGAGACTTCAGCTAATGTGTTCATTTGTTCTCAGTTTAATCTCTGCGTTCTTGGGAAACAGATGTTAAAGAGATCTCATTTGTGATTTTACTTCCCGTCGGATTTGTATAAGATGTTAGTATGCTAAATGCTAAAGTATGCTAAAATGCCTTTTCGTGTAGCTGATAAGCGTCCGTCATGCAGTGTGCCAAAACAGATGAAATCCTCTGTTTGATAAAGACGACAATAATTCAAAAATATGTCGCTTCCAAGTAGCACTTAGGTACAAATGTTTGAGCTCATCAATATTTGCTGTGAAATCTGCAGCAAATGAGCAGCGAGCTTGATAAGTCTGAAAGTCTGGGAGCGCTGCCATGCGCCCGTGGATGTAAACTTGCTGCACATCCAGCAATCCGTACTGTTTTTTCCCAGCGTTCCCTCACTGCATCCTAAATGAATTCAGTGTCGGCGAGCGATAGCGTCTTCTCTATGGCTCCTGTGAGAGCGGTGCATGGAGGAACTGCTAACAAGGACAGTCTGACCACAGAGAGCGCCACACTATCACAGAGATCTCTGTGTGCTGGGGAAAGAGAGGCTTTGTTGTGTTGCTTTACACTGCTTTACACTGCTTTACACTGCTAGCTGACCATATTATAACGGGGATGCACACAATGTATCTATCTATCTATCTATCTATCTATCTATCTATCTATCTATCTATCTATCTATCTATCTATCTATCTATCTATCTATCTATCTATCTATCTATCTATCTATCTATCTATCTATCTATCTATCTATCTATCTATCTATCTATCTATCTATCTATCTATCTATCATCTATCTATCTATCTATCTATCTATCTATCTATCTATCTATCTATCTATCTATCTATCTATCTATCTATCTATCTATCTATCTATCTATCTATCTATCTAAAACTGCGGTTTTTGAAAGAAGTCTCTTATGCTCAGCTCACCCAATAAAAATGCTAATATTGTGAAATGTAATTACGATTTAAAATAACTGTTTTCTGTTTTAATATACTTTAAAATGTTTTTACTTCCCCTGTGATTCTCATCAAATGATTCTTTGATGAATAGAAAGTTTAAAAGAACAGCATTTATTTGAAATAGAAATTTTTACCATCACTCTTGATCAATTTAATGAATCCTTGCTAAATAAAAGTATTAATTTCTTTAAAAACCAACTTCAACTTTTGAATGATTGTGTGTGTATATATATACTGTATGTATGTGCTGATTAATTGTTCACAATAAGACCAGGAACGCATTGTTAGCAGAGTATTGACAAATATTGTCAGTATCCGGCAAATAATTACTTTATATGAGGTTTTTATCTTTACCCCCCTTCTTTTCCAGTAAAAATATCTTAAAAGAAGATGCATTTGCTTAAAAACCAAAATTACTGAAGATATCAGGTCTGTTTTTTTCTTGTCTTTGCCAATGCAGTAAGATCAGATACACTCGTTATTAAAGATACTTTCTCTGAAAACTCATGTAGTGTTTCCTCTCAAGTAAATTGATTGTGTTCCAAGGATTTTTATATATTTTAACCGGACCAAAATACTGTAGACGACACCAGACAGTCTTTTGTCAATGAGAAAACAACGTGATACTCCATCCCGCCGCTGACCTTGGCATCTGTGCATTTGTGCGAGGTTGTTACCAGTCTAAATAGCCTTGCCAGACTACAATTGGCTTCAAAGTCTTCTTTAGGCGGTCTGGTCAACCGCTGGTGCGTGAAGTGGTGATCAAAGACGTCCCAAGGAAAGAAGCGCAGACACATTCAACTCCACCTGTTTTCACCCAGTAGTGTATTTGAACCAATTACACTGAAAGTTTTTATCCTGAAAAGACACAATAGACACTTTCTGAAGCCATCAAAACGTCTCCTCCGGTTTCCGTCTCTTTACCATCCACTTAGACCTTTGTCTCTGCAGAAAGCAACCTGAATGCATGGGATGTTCTGTCTTACTATGCAATTTCAGCCCAGTTAGCTAATGGTGTTTCGTGTGGAGTCGGCCAGCTCTATGAATCAGAGGCTGTTAATAGCCCATCTTTAATGCGGCTCACGCTGAGCTGGCCTGCGCTGGTCCCCGGGGGCTCCGGCTCTATGGCAGATCCATTATTCATGGTTCAACCTGGGCTGCTGGGAGCCAGTGACACCTGAAGCTGCACAATCACTCAGGGGTTTGAGGAAGATGCCCCTGACAGGCCTGGAGGACTTGAGGTCAGTCCACCCAAAGACCCGCAAACCACAGGGTGTGTCAAAGCCATTCCTCCACAGACGGATGAAGGAACATGAAAGCGCTCATGCCCTGTGAGTTTGGGGAAGGCCATGTGTTTATGCACCGCTCAAATACTGACTGTGTTTACGGTCCAGTTATCTATTTACATTTCATTTCTACGTTTGGCCTAGTTTTGCTGTCACAATATATGAAATGTATTTATCATTCTGCACAGTATTTGGGCATTTTGAGATTATTGGTATCGGCGTTTTGAGTAATTGTGGAAATTCATCAATTTGTTGTGCATCTTATGTCCGTGTATTACATAATACAGTACTATATTACACTATGTTATGTTATATTATATTATATTATATTATAATACTGTAATGATGTAATGATGTAATGACAGCCTTAAATAACAAAATAAAGCCTCAAATTTAGCCAGAAAAATATAAAGCTACCAAAAAAATAAATATTTTTGTTAATTGACATTTGACAGTGTTTGATCTTTTGAATTTATCATATCATATCATATCATATCATATCATATCATATCATATCATATATCATATCATATCATATCATATCATATCATATCATATCATATCATATCATATTTGTTAAAACATTGACATTTGAGGTTGATTTTGGGTCATATATATGATTATATTGCATGTGATGGGTATTTGCAGATTTTCAGTTTTACATGAATCACCAATAAATGTTGATTTCATCCTTATTATTTTTTAGGAATCTTTGATGAATAGAAATCTTTTGAAACATTATAAATGTCTTTACTGCCCCTTTTGATAAATCGTATGCATCCTTGCCTCATAAAAGTATTATATACTGTATATAAATGAGTATTATTGTATTACATGTGTATGTTGGGGTATTTGCAGGGTTCCAGTTCTACGTGAAGCACCATTAAATGCTGATTTGATCTGGTTTCTTCGGCCCACAGCGAGAGGTTATTATAGGAGCCCACATTTGTCACCCACGATGCTGGAATTTGGGGCCAAATTTAATTTCTTTTAAGAGCAACATTTGTCAGCGAGGATGTTGTTCATTAACAGCACCTGCAAGTTTCAAATTGGAGTACAATTATGTTGAAAGCGCACGACGCGAGACTTAGTATAAGCGTTGCTTATGGTATTTAATGAGTTTTGGCCAGGTCTTCGCTCATGTAAATCTTAGTCTCACAGAGGAACGTTTTATTGCTCCACGGTTGCTCTTTTTTGGCTCAGGAGACTTAATGGTGTTTTCAATTATTTGTTTTTGAAATATCAACTTTGTCTCAAGACTAAAAAGAGACACAAATGAGTTAATGGTTGTCATACAGCAAGAGTATTGAAAATGAATGTGCACAGCAGCTCAGATTATTTGATGTTACGAGAATAGGAGGAGAAAGGTTTGAGTTCATTATGAGATTTCTGACTTTTGCTCACAAACTTTGGTATCTTGGCATCTCTTTTTGAGATCTCCTATGAGACTGAGGTGAGACTGTTTCTCAGGAGAAAATCTGAGATGCTCCATTTAAAGGGGTGGTTGAGTATGATTTCACTTTTCTAACTGTAGTTAGTGTGTAATGTTGCTGTTTGAGCATAAACAACATCTGCAAAGTTACGACGCTCAAAGTTCAAAGCAAAGGGAGAGATTTGCTTTTAAGGACTACAACAAACGGCTGGTAGAGACTACACCACATTCCTCCAGGGTTAGTGACATCACCAACCCTATAATTTAGATAAACCCCGCCCCCTGAACACGATTTATAGATTATCATGACAGAATATGCTAATCAATGACTAGAAGATAACTACACATAAGCTACATAAATCCATTCAGAATTTACCGTTCAGAAACGTCCTGTTGCTTCTACATGTTGTCACTTCTTCTTGAGTCTCTCCATCATTGTCTGACTCCGGTTTGAACATAAAAGGCTAAAAGTTTTGACATTTTCACTTGCATTTCTCATTTGCATTTAAAGGGGCAGACACAAAAGTGCGTTTTTGCTCACCCTCATAAAGTGACAACTTTAACATGCTATATAAAAATATCTGTGGGGTATTTTGAGCTAAAACTTCACATACACACTCTGGAGACACTCTTTACATCTTGTGAAAAGGGCATTATACCACCGCTTTAACCTCGCCGCTGTCCAGTAGGAACAAATCGGATGTAAATGAGATTTTTCGTTAAGTGTAGGTTTTAAGTTTGGCTGTAGTTTGGGATTTAAAAACATTCAGCCAAACCTGCATTATGAATCAAAATAACTCTTGAATTTGTGCTAACTAAACCAGAAATACCTCAAGTCATGACACAAGCTCAACATGCAAAATCAACATGATCATTGCATTTTTATTTCTAAGTAGGCGGCATTCTCAAAATTACTTTTTCTTTCCCGTTTGAAAGGGTAGCACTTTATTTTACTGTCCTGTTCTCAATGTACATACATATTATAATAATTGCAATAACTGGGTGATAACTAAGTACTAACCCTGAACCGACCCCTAAACCTAACCTTAACCCATGTAGTTACCTAATATTACCCAGTACTTTCTTAGGTAAGTACACAGTAAGTACATGCACTGTAAAACAAAGTGCAGCCTCTGAAAGGCTTATAATGGTTTATAATAGCAGCCCTTACATTTTTGTTCGTCTGGCCTTCATTGTTCTTCCTTGTATATTTTGAATATTCAACAGGTTCTTCTGGGTTTTGCCGTATTTAGATCCGTGCATATTTCCCAGCTCCCATATTATTAATGCATCTCCCCAGTGAAGTCATAACAAATAATAAATCACACTAGAGACCTGCACCTTTCACATTAAGTTCATGTTCTGTTTCACTGAGCTGGAAAGAAGACAAACGAAGAAGAGAAAATACACGAACAAATGTTCTCATATCTCTGAGATCAATCCGCTGCTGTGACTTTCAGCCTAGTCATTATCCTATTTATGGATATAATGGGCTGAGTAAGTGTGATCATTTTTCTGTGCGTTTCTTTGTGTGTCTGACCTTCCCAGCCACCAGCGTCTTAACAACCTTTTTTACACCCAATGTATTCAAATGTGTGTCTGGAGTAAATGCTAGTTGTGGAAATGTAAATCTCTCTCCGTCTCCAGCTATTTTCCCTGATATAGTTTTTCGGTTAATAATTCATAAGAATGAGGATGCAAGATATGTTTGTTTGACAGTGTATTTAAGAACACCCCAGGGTTTGATTTAATGGCTGCTGCCTGACAACCAGAAAAGTTTGGGTTCGCTAAGATTTCTGCGATTTCGTCTCTTCTGCTCATTTATTTGATCAAAGATACAGTAAAAACAGTAATACTGTTATATATTATTACTATTTAAAATAGCTGTTTTCTATGTGAATATATAGTAAAGTGTAATTTATTCCTGTGATCAAAGCTGAATTTTCAGCATCATTACTCCAGTCTTCTGTCACATGATCCTTCAGAAATCATTCTGATATGAAGATTTGCAGCTCAAGAAACATCTCTTAGTAATTTGTTCAAATCATCAACCCTAAAGGCGTTTCTCAATGTCAAGGAAGGATCCTCGGAAGCCAGAATTTCGAGGATGCTACGTCATCGACATCCGTCTAAGGACTGTTCCAATGTCGAGGATCCTCGGAATTTCCTTCGAGAGTCCTTCGTTCGAAAAATATCCCATATACAGGAAAGGATGCATATGTGTAGCCTTCGCGCTCTTCGCGCTCTCAAATCACCCACAATCCTATGCGCGCAGCTTTGCTATCTTGTTCAAAAAATTCAAATGTTGTTGGACGTTAACGGAGTCGGAGCGTTAACGGGTCAATATGCTTTCAAATGTAAATATATTTATGTTACCAAACATTTGTTTTAAAAAATAATTACATCCATTATGTTATGGATCAAATTGACCCGCACTGTTTAAACACACTTGACAGTCAAATAATCAATATGATTAAAAAGGAGTTTATTCATTTAAAAACGATTATATTGCCTGAGTGAACAGAACTGCGTCCATAGCAACGCTCTGTTTTTCATTTTCACTGACGTAATGACGCACTGACGTGCACTTGCTAGCCTGTTCCATTTACGTGTTCTCCGAATGCTAAAGAGGAGCCTTGCCTCGCCTCTGAAGGAAGTGACTTGGAAGGACCAGTCCTGACAAGGAAGTGTCCTTGACATTGAGAAACACCTTAAGTATTGAACTTCAGCATGATTTGAGCAACCATAGAGAATCACCTTGGCAACCATGCTCAGGCCCGACTGACTATATTTGAATGTGAACATTGTTTAGTTACATAGAGAAAATTGCATTGCACATGCATGCTTCATATAGTACAGGAAGTACTAAAAAAAAAGTTTGCAAACATACCCATTGAAAACATTATTTCTGAAAGTTCAAAGCATCCAAGTTCAAACATTAAGGGAACATTCCATTTGATCATTTTGCAAACATGATGGGATTGTAACATTTGCATGTCCTCTAAACATTCTGAAACAAGTAGTAACATTTAAAAATGTTAGACAAACATCCAACTAAAACATTTCAGAATAAAATGCTTCATGAGCGACCATTATAATGAGCAATATGTTTGTCCATAACTTTGAGAAAACCTTGCTAGAATATTCTGAAAATGTTCGCTGTTCACTGGGTCTGTACTTGAGAATGTGGTAAATCTGCCTTAAACGAACACATGGTTTTTATCCTGTACAAACTGTATATTCTCTGCCCTTACACTAACCCCACCATTAAAATCTCCCATCACAGAAAACTTTATGCACTTTTATATTTAAAAAAAAAACATCACGTAGTCTGATTTATAAACTGTTTCCATCATGGGGACCAAAAGATTTCCCCACAAAGACAAGGATTTTGGATATTGGCATCCTTGTGTGGACATTTTGTCCTCATAATGTAGGGTTTACCAGGACTACACACATACACACGGTGTATAATGATTTTTTACTGAATTCTTTAAAAGCCAGCAGACTATTAAATGTCTTTGCGCAAACAGAAGTTGCGTAAGATCATCAGACATTCAGCAAATGTCAGGATTGAAAACTGTAAACCCCATTGTAAAACATTAGGGTTCATAGCCTACAGAAAACAAGAGAGAACTCGTACACACCTGATCTGCTCATCTCGCCATCTTCATCTCAGCGTCTTTGTAGTGTCAGACTCTCAGCAAATTGCTCTGAGACTATTTGAGGGAGTTTTTACTTTATTCTGTAAATTGCTTTAATAGCTGAAGCTGACATGCATAATTTGTTATTTTCATCCCTTAATTCTTGGCAAAATGGAGTCTATCAGCATTAGACCCCGGAGACTATGGATTCCTTGCCCTTTCAGGCAAAATTAAGCTGAGAAGATATTGCTCTATTTCTGCAGACATTGAGATTAAGTTGCAGCTCTGTATGTTTATAGAGAACCGCTCCATATGTCTAATCATCGCCGTCTTTTCTGCTTTATTTGAGCTTAAAATGTAGTTTTTTTCCCCATAGATTCCCAATGCATGGCTCTGCCAGATATCCTCATTGCACGCATCTAATGTTAAATGCATAAAATGTGTTAGAATGCATATCTTGTGAAAGGCTAGTCGGAATAAAATGCCTGGACTAGTTCTGTGTGCATTAAAAGTCTGAGGTGGTTGAATAAATGCTACTGCTAACTTTTCATTTGTTTGCTTTTACAATGCTAACAATGCTAATTTGTTCTGCATGTGCATGCACATTTAGACATTTTGCTGAACACGTTCTGTTTTCATGCAACATGGGAACGTTGACTTATTGATGCATTTATGTGCTTAAAAGTGCATGTTTACCTTAGCTTTGTATGATTTCCTATATGTACCAGCATGAACTGAAAATGCTAGCAGAACTAGTTTATTTCTGGTCTAAGCTAGCCATGCTCCAATTACCAGTATGACAACCTGAAGCTGTGCAGGGATTGCACATTTCCGAGAAGAAAATTCTGAGATGAATGTCCCTGGGAGTTCAAGCTGGGCAGTGCTGCTTTGTTATAGGCATCTGAGCTTGATGACCAAGGTAATCTCACTGGTTAAGATAATTAGGAAGCCTGAAAGGGAAGCTAGTTTCCCATTATGGTGGTCTTTTCACCAGAGGCAGAAAAGAAGCCCAATTTGCTCCAAGGAAGAAGTAGCTAAATAAGAGCACAGTTACAGGTTTATTTCTGCTTTGCTTCTCATTAATAATGCCTCATTACTGTGTTAGCTGGAGTTAGAGATGGTAGCCTATGCATTCACTTAATTGCAGAGAGAAATCTGTAGTTCAGGGACGTGGGCTAATTCGTGTTAGATGACTCCGCCGGTTAAACGGCTTGTCGCTCATGCGCTTGTGCCGCACATCAGTCAAGCTAAATGCTGCTTTGTATGAACGACAAATCACTTCATGGCTATATTGTTTTCTTATATCACCTTCTGCTAGTGCACGCGCTTGCTTCTGTCTTCTCACCCTTGCCACGGATTAATGTGTTTGACAAGCCACTGAGCAAGAAAATGCATTAATTGCTACTCAAAGCAGAGCGCTATCTTGGGAGCTCTTGTTCAGAAAATAAGCATTTTTCCTTTTCTTTTTTCCTCTCGGAGTCAACATGTGCTGCTGAACACAGCCGGCGTTGGATCGGAAAGCCTGGTTTTTGGGGGGCTTTGCGTATCGGCGCATGGCCTGCTCAGAAGGCAACAGTGATTTGATGAAGGCCTCATCAGTGAAATGGCATGATGATTCAGCTTGCTGTGGACGCCGAACAAAAGCTGCTCTGCCTAAATCTGAAGTCTTGTTCCACATGATGAGCGCTCGGGTTCGTTTTATCCTCGTTGCGTTATGATCCTGGCGGTCTGGACTCGTGCCTTTTACAATTTGCCTTCCTTTTCTCTTCCAAGTTAAACAGGGAATCCTGACGTCTACAAAGAACAAGGGATGTTTTTGCAGCTCTTGATCCTGCATTGATTTCAGTCGACAGAACTGTTATAGAAAAAGTCAATGAACCTTTTGATCTGCACTGTACTTCGCTCACTGGTGTAAATACATGCTGCATACTCTCTGGCGGCCTTGAAGTTTAATGAAATTACATTATTTTCTTTTTCTTTTATTGTTCTACTTCTAAGTAAATGCAAAAGCTTGAAAGAAAGCCAGACCTGCTTAAATTCTACGAAACATACCCTGAGCTTGCGTCGCGAGTTACATTTGCATTCAGGTGCTTGCATAATGTAGTTCATCGTTGCTTTATGAAATGTGTCAATGCATAATTTTAAATGCAAACAAAAGTATGCAGTGCATACTTTCATGCATAAAAGTATATAGAGGACATTTGCATGGACTGACAACTTTTATGATCATTGTCATAACTGAGAAACTTTTCGTTATGAAATGTGTCGAAGCATAATATAATTTAAAATGCAAACGAGTATGCAGTGCATACTTTCATGCATAAAAGTATATAGAGGAAATTTGAATGAACTGACACCTTTTATAATCCTTTTATATATTCAGATGAATATTTTCATAATTGAGAAACTTGAACAGAAATTGGATTAAAATTGGATTTTGTGTTTAATGCTCACACATTTGAAGGTAGTTATTCCCCTTTGAAGTGCTGAAGTTTGTTTTTTATTATTAGTACTTTTATTCAGGAAGGATGCAATAAATTGATCAAAATTTACAGTAAAGAGTAAGTGCTGCAGTTAGGTAAAAAATTAAATAAATAAATGTTATAATTAAAAAAAATGTTCATCAAAATAAAAATTATTAATAAAAAATTCTGTTCTTTTGAACGTTCCATTAATCATCATCAACGTCACAAATATAGGTCTATATATTAAATGCTATAATATCCCTCCTGTTACCCTCAAATCTACCAACATCTTTTACCCACTGGGGTCAATTTGACCCCAGCAATTTAAACCCCCACAATTAGATTTTTCCCCCATAGGTTTAAGTCAGGTACTTTATGTTTCTTTGTTGACTACTTAAATAGCCCTTTAAATAAAACACCAATATACAATATATTTTATCAAGGATGGGTTTGGGGTCAATATGACACTCCCATTGATAGTCTCAGGATGCCTCACTGTTGGCACGACACAGGACTCATGGTAGCGTTCACCTTTTCTTCTCTGGACAATCGATTTTCCAGATGTTCTAATCAGATACATTAACTTTGCACCAGTCTTCTGCTGTCCAATTCTTGTACTTCCTGCAGAATTTCAGCCAATATTTGATGTTTTTATTGGAGAGAAGTGGCTTCTTTGCTGCCCTTCTTGACACCAGGTCATTGTCCAAAAGTCTTGGCCTCGCTGTGTGTGCAGATGCTCTCACACCCACCTGCTGCCAATATTGAGCAGTTCTGCACTGGTGGTGACACGATTCCCTAGCTGATTCCTCAGGAGGAGAAGTTCCTGGTACTTGCTGGACACTCTGGGACATCCTAAAGCCTTCTTCACTGCAGCCGAACCTCTATTCTTAAAGCTCTTGATGATCTGGTAAATGGAGGCCATTTTGATGCAAAGATGATCCTCCATCTTTCTTTGGAGAAAACCATTGCTAACAGAAGAACACAATGATTGGAAGCACTTCTTCCTTCCTTATAGCAATCATGTGCTGATGATTAGTAAAATGATGTTAGCTGGTAATTTGGTGCCAAGGAAAAAAACAGTGAAATTTGGGGTTTTGTGATAAAGCTTTTTGAAATGATGTAAAGTGCCTCTGATCACTCTGCACAATAATCTAGAAAAATGTGAATCAACATCATAACAACTGAAGCAGCAAAAATTTCAAATTTGGCCACAGCTGTACCCTGTCATTCAACTGGGAAGTGTCCGGTCGAACAAGGTGATGTTGGTGGCGCATCCGCTGTTCAGCTCCGGCAAAAGGTCCACGTACTCATAGGAGATGCCCTGTTTGAGCAGTTGGTTCAGCACGGGGATGTGGTCCATTGTGCTGTAGCCAGACCGGAAGCCGACCTGTTCGGGTGGCTGTTGTTCGTCCAACTGCCTGGCTAGTCGGTTGTACAGCACCTTGGTGAAAACCTTGTATATGGTCGGCAGGAGCCAGATTGGCCGATAATTCCTCAGCTGTTCGCGGTCACCCTTCTTGTACAACAGCACTGTCTTGGCCGTCTTCCATTGATCTGGTGTTTTTCTCTGCGCCATGTAGCGGCTGAAACGGCTGGCCAATGCTGCCCAAAGCATCGGTCCACCCTCTTTGAGCAGCTCGGCCTCGATTCCGTCCAGCCCTGGCGCCCGGTCTTTCTGGATGTTCTGGATCGCATGCCTGACCTCACTGGTCAACACTGACGGGATGGCTGGTATGGCATCGTCCTGCATTTCGGGCGGGTCGACTGGTGTCTTGCTGGCGAACAGGTCCGTATAGAACCCCAAAAAAACCCCAAAAAACTTTGCTAAGAGGTAATTTTCAATTGAGAAAGAGCATAAAGAGAGAGCTCACAAAGCACAAAGAGAAATGGTTTATAAGGCTTCTGTGGAAGCTTTCATACATTTGCTCCTCCCCTATATTATGTTTTCCCCTCCCCCACGGAACAAAATATCAAAGTTCTTGCAAGAATTATGTTTTCCCTTCCCTGGAAATATATAATTGGCGCTGGAAATATCTAATTTCTTGTGAGAATTATGATTCCCCCCTCCAGTGGGAATATGATTCCCCCCTCAAATTGACCCCAAAGAACACCGATGCTACAAAAGTACGTACAGAACATTGAAAACCTATCATCATGTTAATTTTATGTTTACCCAGTTGTCCCCATTAAAATTGGAAAAGTCTTTAAATATAAAGCAAATTTTTTTTTTAAGTATGTATTTAGAGACGAAGGCAAACACTGAATGGGGTCAAATCGACCCCAAAGGTAATAGGAGGGATATACTATAAGAAGGCTATATTAAGCATATTAGTTATTATTAAGTAGCACTAAATCAACATATTAGAATGATTAATATCATTACCGCCAGTTGTTAGATATTTCCAGTGCCAGTAGGTGTATTTTGCTTTTTTTCTTCCTTTTTTTTTGCATGCTTTATCCTTTTTCAGATGTTTTTATTTAATACATATACTTGAAATGAATTATTTTATTAAGACTTTGTAGACCAGCTTGCCCAGTTTAGCCATGATGACTGGTAACCACATGTACAAAAAAAAAGTATATGGCGAGGATTTCAGATGGAAATATTGGTTCCATTATGCAACTATGGTAAATATGCAAAATATGTGGTATTACCATAGTATCCTGGTACAAGCTGGTATTTATGTTTTAGTGTGCAAATATGTTGGTTTTTACTGTAAATGGTCATTTATTTTGACTTTTTAAAACATAAGCATGGCATGCCCATCAAATAATTACATTATTGAGACATAAGTATAGATTATCAATACCCAATAGCTGCTATAATTAATCAATGGGTAGTTAAAGAGATAAATGGTACGTCAGATGAAAGTCTCCTGGACAGTCTTTCTGAAGATGCATATCCATTTGGCCATGAGGGCAAATATCAATCTCAGAGTATAATTACAGGAGGCAGAGCCAATAGAGAAGGGGATTATGGGAGACGAATGGAAGAAGTCTATGATATTAACTCTACTTTGCGTTTGCAGTGCCAGGTAGGGGACATGCAATTTCTGCTTTTCTGATTGATAATTTGAAAAGCCAGCTGAAAGTAAACAGGCGCTGTGATGGCGTTGGTAGGTGTCCGGTGTTAATGAATGCATGGTCAGGTCTGGTTGTGTTAATTGCTGAGTGATGGGAAAGAGAGAGAGTCTATGGAGAGCGAGATCGATGCGAACGAGGCCTGTTGTTACTGGTCTGTCAAGAGTAGATAACTGGGCAATTTCTCCTGCGTGTTTAGGGAGTGTGTGTGCATGTGTGTGTTTGTGCAGGTGGGCACGTGCGCTGCATGGACATTCACTCAGGAGGAAACACACACAAGTGTGTCGAGTAAGACGTCTAAAGCATCAGTACTTTTGCTAATGCAAAAAAAAAATTATAGTATGAGTACAGATAGGATTCGAGACCCAGAAATATTGGTGCTTGTCTGTGCGATAATCTTTTGATAATCAGTTTGAAAGAGTTTAAAAAGAACGCTAGCTCTCCCTATAGCATATTTGTACATCTCAATATCTAATATTAACCATATTAGCATTTATCACATCACCAAATCACCATTTCAATGACGACTAGTATTTTGATAATTTAGTATTTTATATTTAAACATTTGATAATACTGTTTAAATACATGAAAACTATATGTTTACTTTCTTTTGCTAATTTTGCTGCTTAATCTTTTTATTATATTACATTAAGAAGTGTTTCCGTTGAGTATTATAAATACTCGTTTTTATTTGGTATCCCCATTTATATTTTTTTTCAGATCACTGTCCTTTGACAATTTATTAAATTTGTATTTTTTTTTAAGATTTGATCCCACTGTTTAATATGTACATTTCATATATGTCCTTATTTTTTATTCGTTTTTTTTGTTGCTAATTTGCTTCAGTGTTTCTTTAAATTGTTAAATTGATTCTTAATAATATGAATAATAGCTAATATTTTATTGCATAATATTAATATTCATTTAAATATAATATTAATATGCATATTACTTTTGAACTTTTTCCTTACAGCCTTTATGTAAACTGCATTTTAAAGGCATTCATATTGTGCATTATAGTGCATGATATCTTATCATAAATAATTGTAACCAAAGTTTTAAAGCATTATACTATTTTCAAATTCCTTGTTGCATCTGCAATTGGTTATTTGTCATGTGATTTAATGCGTTATACTTTCTAAAGGTGTGTTCAATGAATAGATGAATATTGTAATGTATTATAACTGTGGTTATAATTATTCATGAGTCCACACAATACATCATAAGGTGCATTGCAGGGCATAATTAATGCATTAAAATACTAATAATTATAATGCATTATGTAAAGGTTGTAAGTGAAGTATTACCATTTTTTTCAGTAGCATGTTAGTTCATTCTTTGGTATTGCAATTATTCATGTGAATGGAGAGATTTCAGCAGTAATGTATTGACAAGTATCCACAGACTCTTGTCCATCTGCTGTCTTCCAGCTCATGGCAGGAGAGTTCAGGTTGAAGGCAAGAAGAGCAGATGACAGTACTCGAAAGATGATTGCGTGTTGTGGTTTAAAGTGTGCATGTGATATGACGAGTGTGTGTTTGTGCGTATGAACCCAAGACTGGTTGCAGATGACAGCTAAAAACAAAACAGGTCACCTCTCACGGGGAAACAAATCCTCTGCGGAGACACTTCAGCCCTGCGGTGCGAAAAATCTTTTAATGAATTCATTCAAAATGTTTATAGCGAAACATCTGATGCCGTAAACAAGATCTCATTTCAGCACAAAGACAAGCCAGTTTTGTCAGGCTACGCTAGCTTTCTAACGCTACTGCAAAGAAAATACATCTCAGAGATCTAATTACATTAAGAAATAACCTTTATTAATTCATCTCTAGTGCATTTGCCACCTTTCTCTTATATTGTACCATATTAAAGTGGCAAAAGGGCACAGAAATAACAGGCTGAAAATGTCATAGTGTCCTTGTAGATTTTCTTTATGATAGCAGTCGTGTCGCCATCTAACTCTGATGGATTGCTTTAGTAAATGCTAAAACCTGTGCGCCTTCACCTTATGTTTCCAAAAAGTGTTCAAAAGTATGATGTTATGTGCCGCAGCTACATTGATAAAATGCAACGTTTATCATGATTACGTCTAAACTATATGGGCCCTATCTTGCACCCAGCGCAATTGACTTTGTACACCGACGCATGTGTCATTCCTATTTTGCACCCGACGCACAGCGGACTCTTCCCTCCACAGACGCACGTCGGTAAATTAGGGAATGAACTTGCGCTCCCAGGGGGCGGTTCAGTGAAAAGAGGAGGCGTGTTCTGGTGCAAACGTTCCCTGGTGCTATTTTGCAGTTTCAGAAAACAATTCCGCCACTGACCAGGAAAAACTTAGTCTAAAGTCAGTGGCGCGTTCAGTTGCTATTTTAAGGGCGCATGCTTGGCCATAATGTAGCGTGTGCACAACACACACACACTTTGATTCTCTCATCTACACAGATGCAGCAGTTCACATTTTTGCAAACCATACATAATTACAAGGAAAAATATTCCACATGAGGGAAATCATTGTGGTGTCCATGAAGATGTGAAAAAATAGGCATAAATCTAGCTTACACATTTACCCAAATTATTATACGCCTGTTAAACCGAAGCTAATTTGTGTGTTTCTCCATCTCCAATGTCACTTCTCTGTGTTTTACGGCCCTGACGAGAACGTCGGTCTCCTCGGCTGTGAACCGCTCCTGGCAAATCCGCCGTTATATTAGCAATCCGCCATGGAACAAACATCTGCTCTTAAAGGGAATGTGAGAAGACGCTCTGATTGGTTTATTTTACGTTACGCCCAAACCACACCTATGAGTAATGAAGCTGCTTCAGACCAACACATTTTAGATTTGCGAGATCCGACCACAAATAAACGCGTTTGATACTTGCGTTTCAGATCGTTAATAGGGCCCTATGTCTGTTTTCACTGTTCACACGTATTCTGGCCAAGAAGAGCCGTCTGACCGCCATGTAAAGCAAAATTCTTTCAAAGATTTGATACTACTAACCTGGATAACTTCTATAGTGCTTTATACAACACTGAGTGTTTTCAAAGTAGCTTCACAGTAATGAACAGGAAAATAACAGAATCACTAATGCAAACTTCATCAAATATAATTATTCTGTGAAACAGCTCTAAAAAGAAAATAGTGTCGTCGTTATTCGGCTTAATTCAGTTTAATGTTGATTCAGTTTAGTTCAATAACTGTGTGAAGTTAATTATGAAACGAGTTCAATTCAGCTAAGCAGCTCTACAGAAGACAATAGTGCGTTTTTCAGCCTAATGTTGATTCAGTTCAGGTCAGTAACAGTGTTGATGTTGCAAAATTAGAGAAATGGAAGCAATGGAACACAGTAATGCCATTATACAGCTCAATTCAGTTCTAGTTTTGCTCTCATCCAATAGTGTCAGTGCAGTCAAATCGATGATATTACTTAGTAACTATAGATAATACTGTAAAAAACAATATGTCTCAGTCCCGTGGAGTTTTAGAACCTTTTAGAAATCAAAAAGTTTCCATTAAAGATCCAACATTTCCCCTCAACAGTTGTCGGCTAAATGGAAAAAACCTGTCAATGTCCCGGCTTTCTTGTTTTTATAGATCCCGGGTCTCGTCTTTGCTAATGGCATGCTGTCGCGTAGCCCATAGCGCCTTAGTATGTACGATCGAATGGCTCTTAAAAGGATCTAAAATAAATATATGTCCGGTTGATTCACTGAAAGGCAGGAGACCCCATTGATCTGCTGCTGTTTGTCTGTCAGGGAACGTTGAAGCACAGAAATGATGTCCTTGGATTGATTTGAGAGATGGAGTCAAAATATGTACGGCACAGTCGAAGTGATCTTTATTACAGGGTTTCAGAAAGCGGTGACTGCTGTCATTAGCTGAAAATGGATCCTGTGGTGTGCCGAGGTTTGCGACTTTTGGCAGGCTGTCATTTGTGCGCATTTTGCAAGGGTTATTTTCATATTCGTTTTATTTTACTGTAATTTCCTGTTAAAATGCAGGAGAAACCAGGTTAAAAGTTCTTGCAATGAGGCATTGCACAAAAAAAGCAAACAAACCCCAAATTCTTGGGGATGGAATAAAAATGTCACTTTGGAAAAGGCAAAATGAATCAAATGATCTCACCGCACACCACCGACTGTCTTCCGTAGCTTTTATTGGCTGCCGTCTCTGAAAAGCAAATGGTAAACACTCCATCAATGAGAGGAGAGGAACATGATTAACAAATATCTCTCTCAACACTTGCTCCTGCAAAGAGAGATTTTGTCTCATAAGCCCTTCAATCATTTCCTAAAAAAAGAATAATATTTGTTTCTCGCTCCGGCTGATTTCACCACTGTGCATGAGATGGAAAGAGCTTGTAATATTAGTGGCGGGAACCTCTCAGAGGAAACATTTCATTGCTCAGAGTTTGTTCTTGCATACCTCAGTAGACCCACTGTAGTTGCTTCATTTAAATATTAACTTTGTCTCGGTTGTTTCTCTTAAAATTATGTTGGAGTGTAATTTTCAGCATCCTAATCAATGCATGATCATTTAGGGTTTTGTCATAACCAGCCAAGACTAAGCAACGAACATCAGGACATTTTGTTAGTCATTTAATTTCTAATTCTATTGTTGTCACCCCATCACTACCGATGCGCTTTTCAAAATGATGCGATTATAAGTCTTTCAGAATATGCACAAAAAACATTTGATGTTGCTTTCTCGTACCTGATTTTGAGGCTGAATGTATTTACTCTAATTCTGCTGTTTCTGTCAAAATATACAGCTTTGAACAGCCTGTGATTTTCTGGTCTTTTAAAGCTGGTTTAGCAGGTCTACTCTTCCAAAACTCCCCCAAAAGAGTTTGATTGAATGCACAACATCAGTAAGCCTGTCAGTAAAAAATATGGTAAGTGTTTTCTTCTTCCTCTGAAAAGATTATATTTATTTAGCTATCTAGCAAAAAATAAAGGTTCTTTATTGGCATTGATGGTTCCACGAAGAAAAATAGTCTTTCGATTTTTACACAATGAAAAAACTGTTCAAAAAACCTTTTAAGAATGTATGCATGATTACATGGTTAGTTGCATTTTTTTTGCTTTTTATTCATTTTTTTTTTCCCCTGCATAAATGCATTGATGTAAATGCTCTCCGAGATTTATCTAAATAGATTCGTGACCTGTTGATTTTTGGGTTGTGACTCTAAAGGAAACACGTTAGAGGTTGCTGGTGTAGTTTGAGAAGCATCTGAAATATTAAAGAGAGTCAGTGTCCGTGATCATTCTTCACTACAGATTCTTTTAGTTCTGTCTCATCTTTCTCAATGCTTTGAACCTCTCAATAAGAGTGAAGGAAACGGCACTCAAAGCCTGGCTGATCAGGTCAGAGAGACCTCACGGTGTGATGGAGAGATCCGCTCGGTGAAACCTTCAGCTAGAGATGCAATGCAACTGTGGCGCTCTGTGTTAACTATCGCACTGCGAGCTTGAGACAGAACAGGTAACTTATCTGACTAGCGGCCACTGGGTCTGTCAATTAATCGTGATTATACAATAACACAAATAAAAAGGTATGCAATTAATCATGCCCACTGACATGTATGTAAACAGGGAATTTTCCTAGAATGCATGGCAAGACAATCTTTTTCTTTTAAACTCTTTCCCCGCCATTGACGGAAATTTCCGGCTTTCTGTGTTTTCACTGTTATACAGTAGGGGGCGCTATTACACATCTTCTGAAAGGGTACAGAACCTCCTGATTAAAAGAACACGCCGACTTTTTGGGACTTTAGCTTATTCACCGTATCCCCCAGAGTTAGATAAGTCCATACATACACTTCTCATCTCCGTGCGTGCCGTAACTCTGTCTAACGCACCCACCGCTAGCCTAGCTTAGCACAAAGACTGGAGGTAAATGGCTCCAGCTAGCACACTGCTCCCAATAAGTGACAAAATAACGCCAACATTTTCCTATTTACATGTTGTGATTTGAATAGTCACAGCTTGTACAAATAAGAAGGTCACATGAGACACAGCCATCCTCTAACCGTATACATACTGGGAACTATATTCCCAGAAGGCGAAGCACTGCTACTTGGGCGGAGGGATTACGGAGTTACGTCAGACAGAGTTACGGCACACACGGAGATGAGAAGGGTATGTATGGACTTATCTAACTCTCTGGGATACCTTGAATAAGTCCCAAAAAGTTGGCGTGTTCCTTTAAAAGACAGGCGAAGAAGAAGCAGAAACAAGTGATATCATATGTAAGCAGATGCATATGTAAATTAACAAGATCATTAAAATGAAACGACATATAAATCAAAACTGCCTAATGTTACTGAATGAAATGTCGACCCAGGACGAGCTATAGCACTGTGCAAGCATGTTGATGGACATGTTTTGATCATCATTCTGAATGCTATCCGAATGCTATTTTTCTCAGCTTTTTGCTCAAAATGTTGCTTTTTTTTAATGAAACTTACCCACAATCAAGTGTTGATAAACAAATAATGCATTAAGCTAGAATAAAACTTAGAAAAACTTAGAAAAAAATGCTGGCGGAGGCTGGCAACTTAAATAAATAAATAAATAAATAAAAAACGCCGGAAGGGAAAGTGTCATGTTCTTGGTTCTTGGCCAGAATGAATTGCAGTGAATTATTCAGTTATAAGTGTATAATTCAGCTTTGTAATGCTAGTGGGGCAGAAATGACATACTTTATGTTTAAACATTTAATTAAAGGGATAGTTCTCCCAAATATGAAAATTTCATCCCCCTCATGTCGTTGACATGTATGACTTGCTTTATTCTGCAGAGCACAAAAGTAGATATTATGAAGAATGTGGGAAACCAAACAATATGGTTGTTGACATTTATCACAATGTCCTCTTGTAACAACATAAAGGTGAATAAATTATGACTTTTTGATGATTTTTCAGCTCAATAATCTCACAAGTTAACTTCAGCCGTTGCACACAAGACAAAGTATTATTTTCTCAATCGTATAAACCATCATATTTTCATTAAATAAGCCGCACAAAACAGAAACCATACAAACACAGACGTCTGCTGTGAATCCGTGCGCCGGCCTTCATGCGCCATTGCATCTTCCCATAATGACCAAATAGTCCACAAAGCACAGAAGAGCCTCACCAAATGAGAAATCAATAATGTCAATAAGAACGCATTAAGATGGGCAGCCGCTCTTGAGTGTCCAATCCTAGCTGTGGTCAATCCTCCATTTCTCAGCTCAAAATGTTTTTTAAAAATACGTCTGCACCATTAGTGCTATTTTTAGGGAGTGACTCTTGATGATTCTGTGTCGGGATCTCATCAAACATCGCAGCGATGTTCTCTCGCTAGTATTTGTGCTGCAGACGTGGATGTCCAGCCTTTGTTGTGTTCTGCCTCATTTATTCCAGGCCAGTGACAAAGATTCCCCATAACTGTGATCCAGTCCAGCACAACACACACACACAAGCACAAACACACTGTTGTTTTAGATCTAGCTCTTGCTTCTGGAAAGATCAGTATGACCCAAGGGTTTGTTCATCCAAAACAATGAAGGTTCTGTCATCATTTAATGTTAAAACTGAGCTCTAAAAGAAGTGCAAAAGTAGTTAACATGACTTGTGTGCAATTTTCCAAGTCTTCAGAAATCACATGTGTGAGGAACAGACCTAAATTTAAGGTGTGTTTTGCTAAAAAATCTCCTGTAGCTCGTAAATGTAATTTATGCCTCATATCCCTGCAGTATAACTTCAGAAGACTTGGAATATAACACGGATCGACTACTTTTATGAAACATTTATAGTGCGATTTTGTTATTTTTGGAGCTTGACAGCTCCTGGATGGATAGTATCCATAAAAAATTGGGATGGATCAAGATGGTCGACTAGTCATCCAGTAGCCGACACTTCAATTAGTAAAATGACTTGTTAATGTGATATACACTCTTGTGAGTTTTGAAAGAAGCTTCTTCTGCTCACCAAGGCTGCATTTATATTTTTAAATATTTTTAAAAGCTGTTTTCTATGTGAATATATTGTAAAATGTAATTTATTCATTTGATCAAACAGCATCATTATCCTTCAGAAATCATTCTAATATGCTTATTTGCTGCTCAGGGAAACATTTCTGATTATTATCAACAGTTGCTCCTTCATATTTTTGTGGAAACCGTGATGGAAGTAATAACTGATAATGAATAAAAGTAATATTTTCTTTTAGTTCCAAAAAAATCTCAGATGGGAGTGTAAAGTTCTGTGCGTGATCTACTGACGAAGAGCAAATTAGCGAACACAGACGCAGCCAGATAATGACCCATAATCATTATAATAATCATAATCATTCCCATAATGACCAACACAAACTACCAAGAACAGTGCAAACTAGAGAAATTTTTTTGGGGGTGTTAAATAATGACGCAAACACCAGTTTTTCAACGCCAAAAGAGGGTTTTTTAAATCTGGCCCTTAGTTTTCAGTATTTTAGTAGTGATACTTTAATTAGAGTCTGCTCAGGTTGTCTTTAGCTGAGACAAATTGCACCATAACACTCTTGCATCTTTAAATGATCCCTGTTTAAAGCACTGTGGCTTTGTTACTTATTCTGTGCTTCATCACCTTTAATTTATAGATCATTCAAGAACTGTAACAGTCATGCTTTATTTCGATGGTCCACTTTAGACAAGTAACTTTGCAACTACACTCTCAGAAAAAAAAGGTACAAAAGCTGTCATTGGGACAGTACCCTTCAAAAGGGTTCTAATATGCACCATTTAGGTACTAATATGTACACGCTTGGTACCAATATGTACACGTTTAGTACCAATATGTGCCTTTGAGGGACTTATATGCACTCTTTAGGTACAAAGGTGTACCTTTTGAAAAGATTTCAGTCATTAGAGTATTAGTAGACTGTCTGCTTAATATCTGCTAACACTTTATTTTGATGCTCCACCAAGAGAGCTTCTACTGACTATAAGTACATTTGCATCTACATATCAACTTATTCTACTAACCCGAACCCTAACCTAACAGTACTAATACTCTAATGACTGCTAGTTGACATGTAATAGCAAAGTTACGTTAGTAGAATGTCTAAAGTTGAAATAAAGTGTGACTCTCAGCATACAATGGCAGTTTTGCAGTATATGAAGAAGCAAATGCTGTGATACAGTCTTTGCCTCGACTCTCCGAGGATCTCTCTCCGAGGAATCCTTTTCAGAACATTTGCTCATTAAATCTAATTTGTAAGGCAAGCATTTGAGGTATAATTCCATACTGTTACCTCCCAAACTAATGAAATGATTCAATACTGCAGCGTAAAGCCGTCGCAGAGAGCACGGGAGGTGCACTTACTATTCTGAGAACGTTAGATATAATGAGCCAAAGCGATCAATGGCCCTAAGGTTATGTACTGAGCAATTATCATTTGCCAAGCTAAACTGCATTCGTGTCAAAAACATTTTGGTCTAAGGAAAGTCTGTGGTATTTCCACACGTGACTTGAGTCACAAGAGATATCGCCGGCATTACTGCAGAAACATGAAAGGTGTTCTCTGAGGGTTTGATTTAAGTTCTATTTCACCGGCATGACAATAGCACTGGGTTGGTTGTAAAGGAAGGCTATTGCTGAATGAGACACTTTTGCGTTGGAGAGCTGACACAGTTTCCTAGTCCTCAGATGCCTCGGTATCTCCTGAACTATAGGCTAAAAAAAGCTTTGAAATGTTTATGTGTTATTCGTGAGATGAGGGCTGATAGCATTGGTTGCTTTTACACCACAAGGCCCAATGCACGGGTGTTTACTTTCATGAATACGACTTGCTATTCATTGAAAATCTTCTGTGACAGCCTTTCATCTCTAATTCCTGCAATGCATTTTAGACTATGATATATGAGAGAACCAATGGCATTTGGCCTCAGACGTCTATGTTCCCAAGAGGTACGTCCCGACCCTTCACAATGTAAATAAAATGAAATTAAATATTGTCCGTATCTTCTAGTTTGCATCTCTGCAATGGTTTGCAGGATGGAGAACAGCTTCTTTTTTATTGAAAGATTTGCTGATACTTTTTATTGTAGTTGCAATATCTCTGGTTGCCATGACAAACTTGACTTGCTTCCTGGTTCTCTCTGTCTCTTCTCTTATGAATTTAGAAATGCCCAAAAGTGATGAGCTGAAAGAAGCCAGTCCATTTCTTTGTGCATGTGAGGAGTTTTCTTATATATATGTACACTACTGTTTAAAAGTTTGGCACATGATCCTTCAGAAATCATTCTAATATGCTGATTTGATGCTCAAGAAACATATCTGATTATCAATATTGAAAACAGTTGTGCTGCTTCATATTTTTGTGAAACCCGTGATACATTGTTTTCCAGGATTCCTTGATGAATAGACAAAAAAAAAATGCATTTATTTGGAAATATAAATATTTTGTAGCACCATAAATGCCTGAAATCTCATTTATATCATTCACAGCTGCAGGTTCTGGTGCTTGTTTAATAGGAAAAATAATAACTCCTGCAATGTTGTAATTGCATTAAGCATTTTAGCTAAATAAACACTTTCTGTGCGCACTTGCTAAGGCTCTTGTCTTGGGTAATTCACTCAAACTCTGTTTAAATGCGTGAAACCATAAGTCAGAAATGTTCGAGCCCAAGCAGAATAAACGCTGCAGTTATGCAGATGTGATTATGGATATGTGGTTTTTACGCTTCAATCCCAGGAGGCAAGCCATGCATGCTGATGCTAATAGCGCTAGAACAGCAGCCAGCTTTAGCCTCAATAGGCTAATTGTTTTCTGGTGACAGTGGAAACGCCTCAGCGTCCCGTCTCATGATGAGAGGCTGGTCATGTGACTAGAAAGGCTCATTCTGGCTCGTCAATCGTAAATTCGTCAATCTCACTTTGTTGGTCTGAAAGCGCCTGGGCCAAATCTGGGACAGAGATGGGTCTTGTGCATTTTGCCCACTTGGGTCCCACCTAGTACCAAGTGCAATCTTGGTACTAGGTGGGACCCAAGTCTCACCTAGTACCATCTGGGCAATTAACATGGGGCCATTGTGGAACCCGCGGACAGTCCTACATGGGGCCCATTTTTCAGCCCATTTCATACCCATATGGGCCCCACATACAAATGTTGGCTGGGTGAATGGCCTCGGGTAGATATCATTTTTTTCCCTCCAAGTCTGTCAGTGCAGTGGTTAAACCCATAGCACACTGTCCAGTTTGCCAATAAAAGTTTCGTTTGCATGAACGTAGAGGCAGCAAACACACGACACGCTTCTTTACAGCTGTTTTCCGTGCCTTGTCAGACTGAATAGACTCTGCCTTTCATACTGTCAGAGAAATTTGCAAATGCATTTCTGAGCTCTGCTGGCAGAGTTTGCTTTTACAGCTCAAGGTCTTATGCCGCCACACAGCTGTTATAGCGGCTGCAAGAGTGTGTAGAATATTGTTACACACAGAAAACATCAGTTAGCCGACAATTTGGCACATATTGACAGTGAATTGCGCTGCATGTTCTCTACATCACGTCTCCCGGCAATTTATATCCGCTGCGAGGACTTGTTTAAGTTGATTAGATGTTGTTTGGTTGGTAATATTTATCATTAGTTCTCACAGCGCTTATAGTAGTGACAAAGTTTGTGCATGCAGTGTTTATGGTTTCCCACAACTAATAGGCTTGTTCAACATGTAGATTTAAAGGAACGGTTCAATCAGAGATTATGTCTTCATATACTAATTTTTGAAGTCTTTGCATAACAACGTTTTTCCTTGAGTGTTTAAAGGGGTCCTGACATGAGACATCAAGTTTGCCTTGATCTTTTGACATATAAGAGGTCTTTGTACCATTAAAACATCCTGCAAGTTTCAGAGCCTAAAACATCCTCCTCATTATAAACAAAGCATTTATTTAATCAAGCTTCAAAAATGGCTTGTTTGATATTGCGTTATCTGTGACATCACACGGGCAAATCCATATGTGTATGAATGCCTTTAGAGGATTTTATGTTTGTTCGGAGCATTTGACTGCTGATTGTTTTATTTGATTTAGTGATTTACTTATTAGTTATTTATCAAATCTTGTTCTGTCTTGTATCAGATCTGTTTTAATTTAGCCAATGCTTTTATTCAAAGTGACTTAGAAATGAGGAACATTACAACACTGAAAAACCCAACAAGTTAACTCAACTCAAACCGATTGAGGAAACCGATTGCGGCAAACCATTCAAGTTTAAAAATAAATACATATGAGTATTGTGAACTTATATATATGGAGTCATCAATATATGTAGGTTTTACAGTGAAGTTTGTCATAATAGTTAACCATATTTATATAGTTTTTCTAACACAATGTTTTCAAAAGACTTGACCTATATCTTATGGATTATTGTTACGGTGCTTTTATTGTGTTTTTATCCTGATTGGTGCTTGCCAGACATTATTACAAACTGTCGTTGTATGGAAAAGCATTGCATGAGCCTTCTTCAAAATGTCTACATTTACAGGATATGGGTTTGAAAAGAAGGAGAGTAAATACTCTTTATTTCTGGGAGAACTATTGTTCCTCTAATATGCAAAGAATGAAAAGTAAGGCTAGATATCTGATATAAAATATGACTTTGCTTGTGAGCTGAGGCATCTTTATTGCAGCACATCTATACGTATACGTGCATGCGGTCCAAACTAGCAGAGGAAGATGTTTTAAGAAAGATCTTCAAATCAGGCTTCCTCATTTAAATCCCCCCCCCCCCATGTTCCTTGAGCTTCTATCTTCAAACCAATCTCCTTATGTAAATTGGATCTGATCTAATATATATAAAAAGAGACCAGGAGAGTACAGTACCCTCTCATTTTCCTGTTATTCTCACGGCAAGGCGCTTCTCTGGAACATTCTCTCTCCTGCCATGTAGTCGCATTCATCTTTTACCCGTTGTGGTCTCTCGGCTTTTGCTTAATCCGCCGCCGTCTTCTGAAAGGTATTCGGGGAATTTGTTTTCTCTTTTCACCATTGCATTTCTTTCTTTTGGTAAATAATGCTATTTCATCCCGCCGACTGTAAGAAAGCGCTTCATAATAATCAAACCGTGTTTGAAGTTTGAAAGTTTGGATTCTCTTGGCCTTTCACATCACTTTGGTGTTCTCTGCTAATATGGCGCACGCAAAATGTGTGGCTGATGTGTTTTTGCTGCTCGGGTTTTACTCTACAGCACTGTGTTTCTGTTGCTTTCGCCTGTGACAAGTGACATTGTGAAAGGACAAGTATTGCTAAGTAAGTGCTCTGAATAAAAGCTGAGTGATAGGCTTTAGTTTTCAAAGCTGACTTTTGAAGTGCTGTACACTGGAGAATGAATTTCTGGGGGTTTGAAGAAAAAGTGTGGAGGTCTTTGTTGAAGGACTTCTGTGGAAGTCTCAGAAACGTATTTCTTGCTTTAATATGTTTTCTATTCAAACTCTCAAAGTCAGTGGAGCTACTGTAAAGTGCATTCAAAAGTCTTAATCTGACCAGCTTGTTTGTTCAATAAAGACATTTCAGTGCTATATACAACAACTGTTAAGGGGAAGGGATACTTCAATTAAAATATTTATAAATGTAAAGAGCCCAAAGAAGAAACTCTTTCTAAAAAGATTAGCAAACCATTAGAAACATAAATTGAAACTGAAATAAATAGGTTGCTTTGGAGGCATTCGCTACGTTCTGTCTCTAAAGAATATGATTAGATAAATTGGTTTAGTTTTATCAGTAGGTTTTTGGCAGAGGATGGCTTTAATATTACCCAGTGTTGATTTTTTGCAGTATTGTGAATGTTTCTGTATCATTGGCACTATCAGACAAGAAAAAAAAAGAAAAGAAAAAGCACACTCAAACCTTCAGCCCTGGTCAAATAAAGCAATAAGTCACCATAGCTGTATTTTACAATGATTTTAATACGGCTACAGGGTGTTCTAAACATGGCCGTAAACCCTTTTAACTGTGGTAAAATCACTTTCTTGACTTGTTTGCTGCTTTTAGAAATCAATGGGCAACTATAATGTGATTAAAATTTGTTGAAATTTAATAAATAGATTTGTATATTACATAAAAAAAAAATAGTTCTGAGACCAAATTCTGATTGGACTATACTGTATTATTTTTCTTATTTTTACACAATGCATGTTTTATTTATTTATGTTTTATTTCTATGAATAATAATAATGATGATGATATGATTAATTGTCTGCATTACTTTGGCACAAGTTTATTTATTTATTTATAATAATAATAATAATAATAATAATAATAATAATAATAATAATAATAATAATAATAATAATAATAATAATAAGGATGATAGCTAATAATTATTCATAACAAACAATTGTTATGAATTATTATTTTTATGCACATGCATATGATTAATGGTCTGCATTACTTTGGCATTAGTTTAGTTTAGTTTTGATTTATTTATTTTTATAATAATAATAATTACTTTTTTATAATTATTTTATTTATTTATTATTTATAATAATGGTATATTATATTATTTTAAAATAAATAAATAAAACTATTATATTTTATAATACATTTAAAAATAAGAATTTTCACTTTATTGAACATTGGAGTCTTGAAGCATATTTGTCTGTCATATAACTAATGTTAAATATGTGGTAAAATTGCTGTCTGTCTGTTTGTAAGGCCATGTTGGTAGTTACAGTCAAAAGTCACTGAAAAACCATAGAGGCAACCAGAAAATAAGAACAATGAATATTCAGGAGTCAGTTGCCAAGAGCGACCCCTCTGCAAACCTTCAGAGGCACAGACAGACTGAATGTGAAATGCAGAGGACATGGACGGCTAAAAAAGAAGAGTAGAGAAGGGAGCGGGAGTTGGGGTGTGTATGTGTGAGTAAAGCTGAAGAAGGCCTCGGCCGAAGGGTTGTATGGTGAGTGTTTATCCCTCACTGCAGCTGCTTTCTGAAGCATCACCTCAGGAAGAGACATTAAAGCACGCTGATCTCCTAATACACACACACACACACACACACACACCGCGGGGTCATGCACGGATGCTATCGTCTTCGAGCAGACAATCCTGCCCTCCGGTTCTTCAGTTACAGCTCTGATTAAGAGATTAAATCACTTCTAAATCTGTGTTTTTTTGTGCCAGTGCACATCTTTCTCAACCTCTCTAACGGCTGGCCAGGAGTTTGCCCTCTTTTCATGAGCCGCCCTGATTTCTGCAGCTTTGCATGGAAAATCTGTTTACATGGTGCCGCTACAACACTTTTCTTTAATTTCGTCTGTGAATCAAAAAAGTTTAGACTTTATAACTCTTGTGTTCCAGTTCCAGATGCCGTCGGTTTGTTTGCTTTAAAGAATGTACTCTTTTCCATATAACAAAGTGTAACCCCTCTCACCCGGGTCCTTCACACCCCGCTCCGTGCGGGTCTCGAACCCGGGTCTCCGGGATGAGAGTCAGGCGCTCTAACAAGGAGGCTAAAGACTGCAGCCTCTAGCATCTATCTAGGTTTACTCACACAGCAACTACTAGCTGGCCTCCGTTACACTAGCACTGAAAACTACATCTGAAGCTGTTCGAGCCAAAGTACTGAACGTCATAGCTCTCAAATGTCATTCACAATCTTGGCACGACTTATTTAAAGAGGAAGGACCTGTAAATAATTTCCTTTAAATATATTATTATTATAGAAAATATTATTTTCTAATTGGAGGCGTTAGAAGTTAAACCAAAGTCTGAAGTAAGTTATTAGACTTCATGTGTGTGTCTGTTAAACAGCCAGATGCTGTGAATGCACGTACTTTTGCCTAAGAACCAGATGCTTTTATCAAAAGAAACTCATTGCTGCCTTTAAGCAACCACCTTAAAACACTTTTTCCGTTTGCTGAGATTTTTATCCTTATTAAATCCACATCATAAAGTGATCACAACTCAAATGTGCTTCATACTTTTCGTCGGCTGCAAACCTGCAATGTGTTTACACTGGGTAAATGGCGTAAAACTGTTTATTTGGGTGCTTATTTGAGTATGTAACAGTGCAGATATGGAACCTCTCTCATTCTGTAATGCTGTGTGTTTGGGAAAAATCTCTAGTGAATCTTGTCTGTAGTCTGTTACTGATGTCTCTGAAATGGAACGGGATGCAAAGTCAGCGAAGTGGAGGCTTGAAGCACAATACTTACTGACACTTACCTGTAGTAAAGCTTGCAAATCACTTTCAAAGCACACACACATTTCATGCATGCATGTGTGTACAATCTGTTTGCATTTGGATAAGAAGAAAAACCTTGAAATAGCCCTTGCAACTCCGTAAATGTGATGAATTTTAAAGTGAAATGAGAACTAATATTAGGCAAGACTTTATTATAATCATTGTAAATTGATTTGAAAATTGGCCTTTCTGCTTCTAAATAGAGACTTGAATTTGGCTATTGCTTGTTATTGTGCAATGGACCCACAAAGGTTTAGGTTATGTCAAGGAAAAGTAGAGCAAATTATTTATATGCTAATGAAACATTACTAACACATTTTCATTTTCTTTATAATAACATGTGATGAATCATTCACAATAAGAGCAGTCTTTAGAAGTAAATAGGGTCATTAATGATTTCATGTCGACTTAAACTGTGAATGTTGTTCCTCATTTTTTTATTGTCTTTGTCATTTCACAGATTTCTGCTCTGTTCACTGCAGCGACGTGTTCCTCATGTAAATAGCTAGCATTACATGCATCAGAAGGTTATTTGTTTCCCTTTCTGAATGCCAGATATGCATGGAATTGAGAAACTCACACACGGCACAGAATGCAGATTCCTTTCTTTCCCAAATAATCAGGCCTCATAAGTGATGCACGTGTCCTATAGCTCACTAAACGACTCAGCTTACAAAACATGCAATAAGACACTTGTTTTGTTAGTGCCATGGTGAGATGGGTAACACAATACAATACGGTCCTATAGTTAACGTAAGTTAACGCATTAAAGCTGCTCTAAGTGATGTTGGGTGACATCACTTCTTGTTGACGTTCGAAGTATTGTCAAACAAAATGGAGGCTAGCTCGACCCTCCCTCCTCCTCATCTGTGCACTAACCCCCCAAACCCCACCCCAAATTCTTCTTGTCGGTTATTGGCTGGAACAGTTTGTTATGTTTTGTGGTGCGGGTTAGCCCAGTTTGTTTTTCTTGACGTTTGTGTAGCCTGGGCTGTCTACAGAGACTGCGTTTGTTTACAGTGTGTTCAGGGGACAGGCAGCGAGCGGATAGTGAGGAGATGTTTGCTGGATGTGACAAAAAATGTTTTGGCCTAAAAAACGTGTGACATCGCTTAGAAGCACCTTTAACTAATATGAATGTGCCCCTATTCTTCTTCTTCTTCTTATTATTTGTTAATGTGAAAGGTCTGCAAATTTTCAAAGATCAAAGTGCACGATAAATGGAGTTATTGGGCCCTATTTTAACGATCTGAAACGCAAGTATCAAACGCGAAACGCAAGTAAATTTGTGGGCGGATCTCGGGCGCTGTTGCTATTATACCGGCGGGATAAATGACTCTTGCGCCCGACGCAAATCTAAAATGTGTTGGTCTGAAGTAGCTTCATTACTCATAGGTGTGGTTTGGCCGTAACGTGAAATAAACCAATCAGAGCGTCATCTCACGTTCCCTTTAAAGTCCAACTGAAATTAAAATTGACCCTATTTACTTTTTTAGCGCATATTACTAGTCTTGTGGTGAAAAATTAATCCGTGCAAGTTAATACACAGAAAAAAATTGTTTGCCGTCGTAATCTTTAATCAAAGTCTGAAAAGGAACGCCGGTCTGGAATGGCGTTCCTTCTCTGATGACGTAGGTTTGACGGCTTGGGTTGGGAAACGCTTAACCACTCCCCTCAAACCGTTAGTCCGAGATGAGCGAGAGATGGAGAGGAGGAGCGCTAGAGTAAAACCCTGCCCTCTGTTCAATATTCCTTTTCACTGAGAAATACGTCCCAACACTGGAGAAAACTCGTTTGCAACTTATGGTTCACGCGGACTTTAAGAGCAGACGCGTTTGTTCCATGGCGGATTGCTATTATAACAGCGGATTTGCCAGGAGCGGTTCACAGCCGAGGAGACCGACGTTCTCGTCAGGGCCGTAAAACACAGAGAAGTGACATTGGGGATGGAGAAACACACCCAGATTAGCTTCGGTTAAACAGGCGTATAATAATTTGGGTAAATGTGTAAGCTAGATTTATGCCTATTTTTTCACATCTTCATGGACACAACAATAATTTCCCTCGTGTGTTAATATTTTTCCTTGTAATAATGTATGGTTTGCAAAAATGAAAACTGCTGCTTCTGTGTAGATGAGAGAAGCAAAGTTTATGCACGTTGTGCACTAGGGGTTGCACGACTACTGATTTCTGCTAGTCGATTTCTTATCAAAACAATACTCGAGTTACTCGACTACACGTGGTTCATGCTACTGTAAATGAAAAGACATGAAATAGCTAGATCTTATCAATAAACATTTATTAATTCATAGCCTAATGCAACAATTACATAAGTAAACTCTCAAAACATTATAATTATGACATTTCATTTTTAAATTTTCATGTAACAGTCTATAGCCAAATAAATGGCCATTCTTGCTTTTCATTTCAGACGTCTGCTTCTAGGGGCCGTCACATATCGCGTCTTTTCCGCGCTCAAGGTCGTCATTTCAAATGTAGGCGCGCGCTCATAATGAAAGCAACATGGTGCGCTAGTTTTTCCAAGCGGGTTTTTTCTTCTCATCTCCAGAAATATATCTAGTAGTAAAGCTAATGCAAGGGCTAGAAATCAATTAATCCTTTGCGGAATGATACTTCTTCGTCGTCATCATGGAGAGCGCAGTTTGTTTGCATAGCAACGACAGACGCCACGGGAGCGGGAGCGCGAGCGCTTGTAGGAGACAGCGGCACGGCCGCGCGCGCTTTCCACACGTTTTTAGACGCAATATGTGAACGGCCTCTTGCAGAGTTGGTCAATTACAATATTTTTGTCATCCTTGATGAAATACTTCCACACATCTGACGTGTGGTGTCTGTTGGTGACGTTCGCCATTTTTAATTCATTTATGGTTAATGGATGCTCGAGTAGTCGATTGTTTCCGACAGCGTCGACTAGTGGTTGAAGTAGTCGATCTATCGACTACTCGACTAGTCTATGCAAGCCCTATTGTGCACATACTACATTGATTATGGCCAAGCATGGCATATGAATAAGATGCCATTATGGCCACTGACTTTAGACGAGGTTTCTCCTGGTCTGTAGCGGAATTGTTTTCTGAAACTGCAAAATAGCACCAGGGAACGTTTGCACCGGAACACGCCTCCTCTTTTCGCTGAACCGCCCCCGGGAGCGCAAGTTCATTTCCTAATTTACCGACGTGCGTCTGTGGAGGGAAGAGTCCGCTGTGTGCGGGTGCAAAATAGGAATGATACATGCGTCGGTGTACAAAGTCAATTGCGCTGGGTGCAAGATAGGGCCCATTATCTCTAAGTTTGGAACAAATTTGCATAATGCCAGCATGTGGTCTTCATTGGCTGCTGTGAACAACATCTACTTTGCTCCTCCTTCAAACACTGTAGTTGTATCTGAGACTGGAAGAGTTTGGTTCATGTTGTTCATGTCAAGAAGACGCTGCTATCTGCTGCTGCAAATCCACTGTGATGCACTTCCAAAGGATGAGATTGATACAGTTAAACCCACACCATTGTTACTGTTCATATAGCGCTGTGTTTCAGTGTGCTGAGGAAGATCCAGAGTTTAAATTGAAATATGCAAATGAGTATTTGATTTCCGCAGTCAACCAGTTACAACAGACTGGGCCATCTGACCAATCAGAGCAGAGACCAATCACAACAGACTGGGCCATCTGACCAATCAGAGCAGAGACCAATCACAACAGACAGGGCCATCTGACCAAACAGAGCAGTGACCAATCAGAGCAGAGACCAATCTTAACAGACTGAGCCATCTGACCAATCAGAGCAGAGTAGACCAATCACAACAGATTGGAACATCTGACGAATCAGAGCAGAGTCTGCTCTCGGAAAGGCGGAGTTTAGAGAGACTGAATCCTTGTTTGAACTGTTTCAGACACTGTAAGAAAAGAGCTAGTGCTGAAATGTATATTCTGAAAACATTTAAGTGTTTTTGACCTTGGATGCATGAAAACCTGTTGTAGGAGAATCCAAAACAAAATCAGGAACCTTTAAAATAGCATAATAGGACACTTTAGTAAAAAAAAAAAAAAACATTTGTTACAGTATTTATCAATCTTTGTTAACATTATTAATAATTGTGTATTAGTAAATGTTGGAATTAACATTAACTGAGATTGATAAATGATACAAGCATTGTTCATTGTTAGTTCATGTTAACAAATGTACTTAACCATTGAAACCTTATAAAGTGTTGTGTGCAAGCTGTTGTAATTCTATTAGTATTTCTATAAAAAGTACAAATACATCACAGTCAGAAGTGTCTGTTTCATAGAAGAGCACGATCCACATCAGACATGCAAACTTGCACCCGTTTGACTGGGTTCGCTCGGCACTCGCTGCACAACAGCACAAAGACGACTACACAAAATGCTTGTTCTGTCACAGTTTGGCAGTGACACAAGTTCACACAAAGTTAAATGTAATGGGAGAACGGTGTGGGAGAGGCCATATCTCTGGGCTTTTTCTCAGACTTCACTGGCTCTCAGTATTTTAGCAGAGCGCCAGCACCTCTGTCTCCATGACGACTTTACGAAGGCACTTCTCCACTCGCTAGATCTGGCCTTGCTATTACAGCTAACACAATAGCCCATTAGAGAGCGGCTGATCGCGTGTGTGTGTGTGTGTGTGTGTGTGTGTGTGTGTGTTTGACTGTTCTAGCAGCAGGGATCTCTGATATATATTCAGCAAGGTTAGCAGGTTGGGCGTGGCTATTTTCATAAATGCTTTGTTAGTTAAATACCAGATGGGACTAGATTTGCATTTCTTGTAGGAAGCAGCAGTGCATTCAAGGCAGCAAATGGAAAGTTTTAGGAAAAGTTGAGGCTTTTAGCTTTGAAATGTCACATCAGACATCAGCGACTTGTGCACAATATTCTTCTTACGTCGATTATCGATGAATAATGGCTTAGATTTCAGTCTCACACAAGCCTTGGAATATAATGCATGAGCCTTGTGATAAAAGTTATGATACTTTTATGGTTATTTGTTCTCATTTTTGTGTCTGGTGACTAAATCCTTGTTGTTCAGAAAACATCAGCGAGCGCATTCTTCATTCTTCTGTGTTTGGCAGTAGAAAGTAACTCACACAGGTTTGAAATGACATGAGGGTACAGAATGAGATGGAATAGAGTTTGTACAGAATGTTTTGGAGAATATAAATAAATAAAGTGTTCTGGTGTTTGTTTAGGAATTACAGCATATGTATTGTTTCCTCCGGGTGGCCAAACTGCACTTAATAGTTGTTGATAATGTGTAAATCTGTCATGATATACTTGTGTATTACTAGTACACTACCGTTCAAAAGTTTGAGGCTGGTAGGATTGTTTAATATTTTTGAAAGAAGCCTCTTCTGCTCATCAAGGCTGAATTTCAATAATATAATTACATACAGTAAAAAATACAGTAAAAATAGTGAACTATTATTACAATTCAAAATAACTCTATGTGAATATATTTTGAAATCTAATTTATTCCTGTGATCAAAGCTGTATTTTCATGAACCTTCAGAAATCATTCTAATATGATGATTTGATGTTCAAGAAACATTTCTGATTATTAATAATGTTGAAAACAGTTGTGCTGCTTCAGAGTTTTGTGGAAACTGTGATGGATTTAATTTTTTAGGATTATTTGATGAATAGAAAGTTTAAAAGAACATAATTTATTTGTAATAAAAGTCTGTTAAATGCCACTTTTTTATCAATTTATTGATAAATATAATAATTTACTGTAAGTTTTAATTTTTGAATGGTAGGCCTATGTTATTGAGCAAACTCATTCATTGAAAAAGTTCAGTGTTAACAAATTAAACACTTGCTTTGTTGATTTGTTAATTTGTTAATTGCTAATGGTCTATAATTGATGGATTGAATTCACGTGTGTTAAGAAATTGAATATAAAAAACTAAATGTTTTTTTGAAAGGAACAAATGAAACATGACCTTTTCTAATGACTTATTCTTTAATGAGTAAACATCGCTTCAGGGTTTTAAAAATAATTAAGTAAACCAATTACTCCCAAAGAACAATGAAATAAATTAAAAGCAGTGAGTGATTTTCTCTTTTTTCCTGTCACTATTGTCGTTTTGATAAATCTTAAGCCCTTAATAGCAGCATTATGCTGTTGACATCACAGTGACATCATGAAGATTTCAGAATGAGCAGCTTAGTTGATACTTAGTATGTTTTGGTAGTACGTTGATCTCTTTTCTTTCAGAAGGTTATGTAAAATGAGATTGTTCATGATCTGGCGTGCGAGTCAGTGCCTCCTCTGGTTTATATATTCAGGGCGGTTAAGAGGTTGGGCGGGGGATATTTTTGTAAGTGCTTCGTCTTGACAAAGTTGGCGTGATTAGGCTGTAGTTAAAACATAATTAAAAGTGCTTAAACAGAGGCAGAACGGTCCCGGAGGAGGCGGAGAGGACCTCAGGGGGAACAGCGAGATAGTGATTAAATGAAGTCTGTGGGTTATCCAATCCGGCGGGTGAACAAAGCGATACAGCTCCTCTTCCAGTCTGTCTCTCTCGCTCTTTGCTTCGCTCTGACAGCAAAATATATGTAATGACTGTGTTTTTTTAACCCACTTTAGTTCCCCCCGATTCTCTTCAAAAGACTGACATGGGTGTGTGAGTAGATTTCTGTCATTTATCAGCGTCCGGGAGTGAGCGAGAGAGGCCAGCCTGCCATTTTCTCCCTGTTCCATTAACAAATTACCTCCCCTCCCTACGCTGCGATTAGATGTACATCCCGAAAATTAATTTGCCTCTTAGTAAGAAAACAATTAAGTAGACTCTATTGTGAGACCCTGAATGTGTGTGTGTGTGTGTGTGTGTGTGTGTGTGTGTGCGTGCATGTGTGTGTGCGTGTGTGTGTTTTCCAAGGCCTTAGAGGATGAGAAATGGGAGTGAGTCACTCTGGAGTCTGATGAATGTAGGATGTGTTCGCTTGTGAAGGAAGTAAGAAGAATGGCCGTTCGCACGGATAACACAGTGCATGTGAATTATCTTATACAACACAGTGACACAATGATGCTCATTTCACAGCTAATTAGGCCCATTTTGATCCATATATATAAAAATGTAGATTAATTGTTCTTGTTTTAACGCTTATCATGCTTAACTAAACGAGTGAGTTAACTGATCATGCCAACTGAACATGCTGAACTGAACCTGGATTTTGTTTTGGGGTTGATATTTTCGGCCCTAAAATCCGATTGAAGTTGCTTTAGACAGTGTTGGGTTACTTTAAGCAAATTTCCAATTGTATCTCATAATTTATACAATCATTTGATTAAATCAGAGAATCAGATGAATGAATCTGTGAATCAGATGATTGAATCTGTGAATCAGATGATTGAATCTGTGAATCAAATGATCGAATTGATGAATCGAATTAATGATTTGATGAATCGAAGGATTCGTTTGAATGAAATGATTTGGGGTCAAATTATTTGCTTAAATTAATCAAACTTTCTAACTCATTCCTTGGCAGTATGTTTAAGTATGCTAAGTAGGTATATAGTGAACAGACACTAAGACTAAAATCATAATTGAATATTGAATCAAAGTATAAAAATTCCTTAAATTCATTAAATCCTTAATTCATAAAAATATATATATGTATTCCAGCTAGTTGCCAATGCAAATTTCTCATCTTCATTGGTTTAATTTGATGTACTAAGACTAAAACGGAAATACAAATTTATAAAAATCTATATAGACTTATAAAAAAAATTAAATAAAATTAAATTACAGTAAAATTGGCACTACATCAGTAATAAACAAAAAATAGCTGAGTTTTCGTCACACTTCTGAAGTGGGTAGTAAAGTGCTGTTGCTTTATTAATTAGTTACTCCTGAATTGCTTGTAAAATGTCTGATAATGAGCAAATAATGAAGAGTGTTATGTTTAGGCATGTATCCAGATGTGTGCTGTGTTCAGGAGTCTGGATTGCACTGTTGGAAGTCTTCAGATCGTAGTTCATAAGCGACCTGTGGGGATTTGGATGCGAATAACATGTTGGACAGATTTTGTGAGTGAGAGATTTTATGCCATTGTTTTTATTTGCATAATTCCTTTAGTGATTGTGGTGGTAAAACAACACATATACACATAAACTGCACTATGGACGAGCTGAATCCCCCTCAAGTGGGCCGCTGTTATTCAGAGGTGTATAGCGGGGGAAGGACTCGCGAGCTGAGAAGATTACCACTCTGAATCCCGGCGCCGGTGCCAAATCAAGTCAAGGGTTTGCCACACAGAAAATTTTGCTGACTCTTCGGGATTACAGACTTTAGCGTCTGCCTGTGAGACCCACCCAGCGTTCGCAGGCAATGTGTGTGTTCACCATCTGTCAGTTTGTTGTAATTGATGATGCATCATAATCTGATGCACGGAAGGTATTTATCTAACGTTTATTAATTTGTGCTCCGCTAATGTAACCTAATCAGGTGGTGTAGGACATGACGAGGAAACTATGTTAATGTGTCAGTGAAGTGAATGTGTTCAGTTTTTTTTATTTTTTATTTAAAGGCCGTTGGTGTTGTAATATATCAAACATGTTACTTACAGTGATTTCTCAGTGCTGGATCAACGTTCTTATCAGATTTTAGGGTTAAGCTTCTGGCTGGGGTTAAGAGCTTAAACAACGTTATTATCATTTCCCTTTGATTGATTTAAAGAGTAGTAAATGGTTAAGAATCGATTGCAATAGTTCAATTTATGGTTCTTTGACCAATGTAAATGTTGTGCCAAGACCAACAAGTGATTTTGGTAAGTTATCTTAAGTTACATGCAGGTTTTTGATTGAACTTTTTGCCAATTTTCACAGTCAGATTTGAAACTTTCCATGCATGCACTATGTCTCCCAACAGTCTTTGCTTTATACTTGAATTTATAGTTGACTAGTTATTGAATGGACAGAGCATTCGGATTCTGCAATTGGCTTTCATTTAATTCAGACCGATAGAAACCTGTGCATGTAAACAGTTAGTTGCACAAGCATATACCTTGGAGATTCATGTGCTTCCATGCAATATGCAAAAAGAGAAGTTTTTTTAAAAGGAATGAGTGCGAAAGTAATGTTGATTAATTGAATTAGAAAATAAAATGCATCCCTGAGTTATTGCAAAGACGGTTTCGAAACATAAATTGCACTTTAAACACAGTTCTGAATGCCTGAATGTAATCTACAATAAGTATGTCTTACTATTAATTAAATGCACATCTAATCACACAAACTCATTATATATATTCTTTTTTTAGTTTTTATACTACACTTCCTTTCCTGCATGTGATTATAGTGAACATGGGATATGAAACCTGCTTGAATTGTTCTTGAAATGCAAATTTTGTTGGATATTGCATGTGATTTTTTTTTATGTTATAATCATTATGCATTGGCCTTGAAAAACATGCAGTACTCTGTTCATTCCCCGTTTCTGTATTCCACTCGTGTACTTCTATGCTCTATAGAATTAGAATGCTGTCAAAGTCTATTAACTCACATATAATTGTACCTTTAGGCCTCACAAAAATACCTTTTACATTAATAGGTGGTTTCGTCCACACAGCAATCTCTTTCTCATACTGTGGAGCCCACGGGCTTCTGTTTTTACCACAGTTTCATTGGCGTGTTATTGTTTGTATAAGTTTAATTATATCATGATTTATTGACTTATCACCGATTTAGCTATTCAAATGTAGCATGAGGTGAATTAAAGGATGGCAGATTTGTCGCCGTGCATGACAAGCATCAGAAAGCATCCGCAAAAACTCATTTAAACAAGATAGAGTGATGCCAAAGTGAACTTAAAATCATACTTAAAA
The DNA here is from genome assembly GCF_964197995.2 of Scardinius erythrophthalmus. Classification (NCBI taxonomy): domain Eukaryota; kingdom Metazoa; phylum Chordata; class Actinopteri; order Cypriniformes; family Leuciscidae; genus Scardinius; species Scardinius erythrophthalmus. Next base: position 2,661,968 of record NC_138232.1, read on the forward strand.
ATAAATTAAATGTCTGAAATGATTGCATTAGATGATAAAATATGTCATTTCTGGTAAAGAAGACACTTTTCTTTCAAAACACCCACTAAAAATCCCAACACATTCTCATACCTAAGGCGTCACTTTTTGTCACTTTCAACCATGCTTCAATATCTGACGCTCAAAGCACCCTTTAGCGTCCATATGTGACGCTTCGGTTATGGGTAGGTTTAGGCGTCATGTAACTGACGCTTTCGGAAGCGTCAATATCTGACGCTCAAAGCACCCTTTAGCGTCAATATGTGACGCTTCGGTTGGGTAAGTTTAGGTCTGTGGTAGGGTTATGCGTCTCATATGGACGCTAAAGGGTGCTTTGAGCGTCAGATATTGAAGCATGGTTGAAAGTGACGCCATGGGTATGAGAACGGGTTGAAAATCCCCAGTTGAATGATGACTGAGCAAAAATGCTAAAGAAAAGCAAAGTAAGCAAAGATCCTGCAGAATTGTTTTGATATTTTGTTATTGTGTGCAATGACATTCAGACATTTTTAAGTGAGTCTGAAGTGTCCCAGTGCATTTGGCACTGCTGTACTTCATATGATGAACGTTTGTTAGCAGGAACTATGTTGGTAAACTCAAGTTCAGCTAAGTGGCTTTTAGTTTGATACTTCTAGAGAGTCTTTAGTGTCTGACGTGTTTTGATTGCTGATTTAGATCTTTTCACATCAGCGATGAAATTTACCACTATAATTACACCATCTAAAGCTTTTTGACAAGATGCCCAGAAATAAAAATCTGCACAGTGCAATAAAACAAGAGCTGTGTGGTAGTTTCCCGTTCAAGCATGATTTCAAAGGAGGAGTCCTGACAACTGAAGGACCTATACGGGCCACTCGGGAATCCAATCGCAGGGATAACTGGGGCAGAATGCTTGTAAAGTGGTTTTGAAAAGCCGCCGCTCAGTGCCTGTCGCACAAAGAAAAACAGTGCAGAGCTTCTGGATTCGATATTAGATGTATAACGGAGTGGCTTGTATCAAATAGGTTTGATTACATACTAGATTCTATGTATATTGTTTTTCCTTAAGGAATAGTTTGTCGTTCCAAACCTGTGTGCTTTTTTTTTATCATGTAAAATGCAACATTGAATTTTAAAGTCCCCATCATTTTATCCCTTAAAACTCATCTTTGATAATCAAAATGGCATATTTAAAGTTTTTTTTCCTGTGAAAATAATTTCTTTGTTCCTTAAAATAGCTTGAATGTATCTCCACACCCTTGGTTCATTTAGTAAACGCGGATCTATGAATATGCTAATTAGCCTCCACTCAATCACAGCAGCTCAGATTACATGATCCACTCAGGCAACTTTACTGTGGTAAACGCTGCACATTGGCAAATGTAAATATTGGTTTAATTCAGCCATATACTATGTTTGAACCATAAACAGATATTCAGAGGAAGAAGAGGAAAAGTGAATTATACAGGCTCGTCTACAAGTTGATGTATCAGAATATTAATGCGTTTTATGTATCACTTTCTACAACGTCAGACACATAATGATAATTGATTTGACTTGCCTTTGTCTTGACTACATTATCAGTCAGCTAATAATATGTTGCTACACAAACCATGTTCCCGTTCGCCATCTCAGAGTCAGACACTTGCTTTCTAAACATCAGCATCCTTAGAAACGCTTTGAATCATAGAAATCACATCATAGAAAATCAGTGGAGATAAGTGACGGTGGGAAACAGGGGTGGTTTCACGGCTTTGGTTTACTGTAGTTTTATGGAGAAAATACTCAGCAATGGTGTTGCTTTAAGGCGAGACACGGCAAGCAAAAACATCGATTTTCATGCAGTGGTCAGTTTTGAGATTTTTGGCTAGTTTACTCCTTCAATATGTGTTCTTTAAGGCTGCTATAAAGAAAACGTTGAAAATATACATTAAGATGTTTATTTTATTACATTTTGTTTACTTGCGGCAGTGAGTTTCTCCCGAATTTACCAGGAAATTAGCATTCCAACGCGACATGTGTTGTCTGTCGTGACCGGTATCATTGTAAAGCTCTGAGTCTCCTGCACAAGGCTATGTAACCAAAATATGGGCATTTCCTTTCTATCAGTCGTGAATGTCTAAAAGGGGATTTAAAGCTAATGACGAAATCTCATTTAGAGCTATGTAAATCTTCAATTTTTTGTCATTTCCCCAGTACAAACATCTCAGCCAATGTAGCACCTGTGTACACCAAACTTTCCAGTTATACACTTTTCAGAGGGATTTGCTAATAAATTATTCCTGGCCTGATTTATGTACTTTAAAAAAAAAAAAAAGGCAAAAATCGATTTTTTAAGGCTATGGAGTATATTTAGATTTTCTAGGTAATGAAAGCATATATCCTGAAATCCCTCTGAATTTTTTTTTCATCTTGTGTGTAAACAAAATGAAAAATTTTTGCACATGGCTTTATCATATGTTCAGATCTATCTACCGAAAATGTATGCCAAATTTAGCATATTTAATGAGATAATGCCTAATTTGCATAATTAAACATACAACTTTTCAAAAACTTGTAATACATTTTTTTTCATACTTGTGTAAGTAATTAACTGAGGAAGTTTCATGGTGATATCTATTATTTTAAAATTTGACCCTATTCACCTGTAGTGTCTCGCCTTAAATCATGAATAATTTTTTAATCAGTACATTAAAAACACAACATAGACATACAGTTTAAACATCATTCAAAACTTGATTTTCACCACAGGGGTCTTTAAAGTATTAAAATGTAGCCACATTTTTCAACCTAAAAAATACACATCATAAAAGTAGCAAAAAAAGTATTCATGTGCTTGTCCTCCTCAGCAGACTTTAAGTCATATATCGACCACTTACTTTTACTAGGTATATTTCTATAGTTTTTTTTTTTTCTTATTTCTGTTTTTGTTTTCTTTTTTTAAGACTGACTGTAAACCATCATTGTATGGAAAAGAGTCGCATGAAGATTCTGCAACGATATACTTTTGTGTTCGACTGAAAAACATCATATAGATCTGGACCAGCATGAGGGTGAGTAAATATTAGACATTACAATAGCTTGATTTATGAAGGGGGCAGATTGAGTTCCTGTCTGTGAATGTGCCAGTGTGGGAGTTTGTCTGTCTTCATGAAAGCATTCAGATTTGTGTGTTAGTGAAAAGACACAGCGAGGTGAGAAGCTCTATAGATAGCCTTGATGTCAGTTGCAGTGCGCAGTGGAAGCCTTGTCCCTCTTTTCTCATTCTGAATGCTCTAACTCGAGGACATCCGTACGCGTGTGTCTCGCAGGCGCTCTGAGAGGGATGGCAGTATTGTTGTACTGTTTGTATACTTCATTTTCCTTATGGAGCGTATAATGTTCCACACGCACATTTTACAAACCAGTCCTCTACACAGTTTGTCATTGAACAGTGCTGTCAGTCCATGCGAATAACGTGATTGCATTTATAGTCCTGAAAGCAACTTTCAGTGTATACAGTACAATTTGTGCAGTTCAAGGTCCATCCGTCCGTCCGTCCGTCCATCCATCCATCCATCCATCCATCCATCCATCCATCCATCCATCCATCCATCCATCCATCCATCCATCCATCCATCCATCCATCCAGTTTATTTATTCATGTAATTTATTCTATTTTAAAATGTTATGCTTGTTTTTGCTTTCTGGAAAACATTTTACAGTACAATAAGGCAATAAGGTCCTTACTAATGTTAACAAATGGAACCTTTCCTTTTCTATTTTTTCCTTTCCTTTCCTTTCCTTTCCTTTCCTTTCCTTTCCTTTCCTTTCCTTTCCTTTCCTTTCCTTTCCTTTCCTTTCCTTTCCTTTCCTTTCCTTTCCTTTCCTTTCCTTTCCTTTCCTTTCCTTTCCTTTCCTTTCCTTTATCGTCAGACTGAAGTCTGACATTTTTCTTACATGACAGTATCCATGTTTACCACAACATTTAACATACATTCAACATTGACATCCACTAAAACCACACAATTATACATTCAATACAACACTTACCCATCAACCGCACCATCCCAGTACTCTTGATCTCTGATTAGGTTTTTTTGTTCAGCGCTAGGATTGCCTGATGCACAAACGAGTGTTTCAGCTTCACCTTATTAAATTCGGGAACTCTATACCTCCGCTTTGACAGTAGTAGTTCAAACTCTTTGTGCAAAATATGCATGGGATTAGAAGCTATATTGTCAGCCAACCTGAGAATATTATTGTGATAAGCTGAGTCATAAAGCTTCTCAAGCGGCTGACCTACTATCTTTGAGCAGATTTTTAATTGATTAAAAACCTTTGTTTTTAACACGACAGACAGACTTTTATACCAACTAGAGTTGCAGTATTGCAGTAAACTCATTATCACAGACCTAAAAAACAGCAGAAGAATCTGCCTTCTTACTCCAAAAGACCCAAGACGGCGAAGAAAGCAGAGAATCTATTTTCTTCGCCGTCTTAGGTCTTTTTGAGTAAGAAGGCAGATTCTTCTGCTGTTTTTTAGGTCTGTGATAATGAGTTTACTGCAATACTGCAACTCTAGTTGGAAGATGCTTTCCTTTCCTTTCCTTTCCTTTCCTTTCCTTTCCTTTCCTTTCCTTTCCTTTCCTTTCCTTTCCTTTCCTTTCCTTTCCTTTCCTTTCCTTTCCTTTCCTTTCCTTTCCTTTCCTTTCCTTTCCTTCCTTTCCTTTCCTTTCCTTTCCTTTCCTTTCCTTTCCTTTCCTTTCCTTTCCTTTCCTTTCCTTTCCTTTCCTTTCCTTTCCTTTCCTTTCCTTTCCTTTCCTTTCCTTTCCTTTCCTTTCCTTTCCTTTCCTTTCCTTTCCTTTCCTTTCCTTTCCTTTCTTTCCTTTCCTTTCCTTTCCTTTCCTTTCCTTTCCTTTCCTTTCCTTTCCTTTCCTTTCCTTTCCTTTCCTTTCCTTTCCTTTCCTTTCCTTTCCTTTCCTTTCCTTTCCTTTCCTTTCCTTTCCTTCCTTCCCTTCCTTTCCTTCCCTTCCTTCCCTTCCCTTCCCTTCCCTTCCCTTCCCTTCCCTTCCCTTCCCTTCCCTTCCCTCCCTTCCCTTCCCTTCCCTTCCCTTCCCTTCCCTTCCCTTCCCTTCCCTTCCCTTCCCTTCCTTCCCTTCCCTTCCCTTCCCTTCCCTTCCCTTCCCTTCCCTTCCCTTCCCTTCCCTTCCCTTCCCTTCCCTTCCCTTCCCTTCCCTTCCCTTCCCTTCCCTTCCCTTCCCTTCCCTTCCCTTCCCTTCCCTTCCCTTCCCTTCCCTTCCCTTCCCTTCCCTTCCCTTCCCTTCCCTTCCCTTCCCTTCCCTTCCCTTCCCTTCCCTTCCCTTCCCTTCCCTTCCCTTCCCTTCCCTTCCCTTCCCTTCCCTTCCCTTCCCTTCCCTTCCCTTCCCTTCCCTTCCCTTCCCTTCCCTTCCCTTCCCTTCCCTTCCCTTCCCTTCCCTTCCCTTCCCTTCCCTTCCCTTCCCTTCCCTTCCCTTCCCTTCCCTTCCCTTCCCTTCCCTTCCCTTCCCTTCCCTTCCCTTCCCTTCCCTTCCCTTCCCTTCCCTTCCCTTCCCTTCCCTTCCCTTCCCTTCCCTTCCCTTCCCTTCCCTTCCCTTCCCTTCCCTTCCCCTTCCCTCATATAAAGATTAAAACTGGACAAATCTCATGTTGTAAGAGAGAAATATTAGTTAAGAACAAGCAAAAAAAAAAAAAAAAAACCCTGTGGTTAACGTTAGCACTGTGGTTAACGGTGTATAAGGGGCTTTCACACTGGAGGAATGTTTTCATAGTTCCTATAACTATTGGAGGAAGTACACGCTTTTTTTTTAATTTTTTTGACTGAATCCCAGTTGGCATTACCCATGACTCGGTTATCTGTTCTTACAGTATGTGGGATTAGGATTAGTCTGACCCAAATCTGAGTGTGTTGAAGGTGCCCGGACAAGTAGATTTTTTAGGTATAAATCCATGCAAGCTGTTTGAGTTACTTTGAGCAATTACCCACAATGCTTTGTGCTACAGAAGAGGGGTTTGTGATGGTTTCTAGCTATAACAAATAAAAAGGCTTGACTATACATTAGATACAGTTTTATAATGTGGCACTACTGCATGTCCCAATACTGGCGTACTGTCTTACATACTCAAAAATATGTGCTTTCCCATTATAAGTGAAGTATGCACTTTTAGTGCACAGTAAAATGCATGATTTCAGGATCATATTCATCATATTTTTCATTGAATCTGTCATGTTGTAAGATCTGGCTGTAGAAGCCAAGTATTGATTTTCTAACACATTCATAGCCTTTTGTTTTCTCTCACTTTTTGTGAAATTGATGGCCTTGGCCGTATCTATATTTCAAGAGGTTTCAAAGGACCAAGTGAGACAACACTGAGTAAACCAAACATTTTTGCAGGATTTATTTACCTGGGTTTGGAGAGAAATACAGGCACCCTAGTCCAATTTGAGAAAACCTCAAGGTGAAAGTAAGTTAGTTTTCATGATTACTCTGCACTTGTTTATGAGGGCTGGAAAACACTGTTGCTGTGAAGTATTTCCCAGCCGATTTCCTTTCAAACCGGTTTGTCTTGCCCAGCTGTGGCTGTGAATTTCATTCCAGGCAATGTTAATTCTCGCAGGAACCTTTTCAGAGCACTGAAATTTGCCAGGGATCTGGAGACAGCAAAGGGATTTTTAATGAACAGCTTTTATTGATCAGTGGACAAAACAGCTGTTAATTACACCAGAGCCAGCATTTAATTGGCGCTATGAAATAGGGCCATCATGTGTCGGTCTAAAACCACGTGAAAAATGGAGCAGGTTTGATGGAGTTCTGCGGTGATGGAGGATGAGCCATTTTTCAGAATTGTCTCTGGATTTTAAAATTAGGTATTTGAATTGAATTGCTGCACATGCTGTTGAATTGACACGAAGGAAGGCCAGTTAAAACAGTTTGCTTAAGAATTTTACATTGGATAGTTTTATTTATGATATTTGCATGGTCCATGTTTGCATATGATGAATTTGACCTGGTAACACTTTAGTTTAGAGTCAAATTCTCACTATTAACTTTGCATTATCATGCATATTACTTAGATATTGGCTGTTTATTAGTACTTATAAAGCACATATTAATGACAACTACTTTACTAACTATAATTAATAAGCAGTAATTAAGAGTTTATTGAGGCAAAAGTATTAGTTAATAGTGAGAACTGAACCCTAAACTAATTGGTATGTAATTTTATCTTGTTTTCCAGTAAAAATATTATAAAAAAGCTTAAAACAAGAGAAATCTACTGTATTTGAGAAGTACTGTTATAGTTTCACATCTTTAATTAATTTAGTTTTCCCAACTCATTTGCAACTGAATAAAACAAGTTTAGCGTTTTTATTTTTATTTTATTTATTCTTTTAAAAAAGTGTCTTATTTGTATGTATAAGAGTTTTAATTTCCAAATTTAATCCTCGAGTAAATACTGCATGTCTTGTTTTAAAGATTTATTTTTACTGGAAAACAACAAAAAAATGCTGCTTTAGTTTATAGAAATGTATTTTTCATTCAATATTAAAAACATCTAATATTTGATTTATGGCAGTACCGTATCCCATATTCTTTGCGAGTTTGTATATTATAATGTTTATAAGTAATTCCAACTGAAATGTGCAACTACAAAAACAATCCAATTTAATTTCACTAATTTTAATTTTAATTTCAAATTCAGCAACAGAACTGTAATTTAGAAGAACTGAATGGAACACAACTCTTGTTTTGCATTTCCCACGTTGCTTTTTCATTCTCTCTTTTTTTTTTTTTTTGTGTGACTTGTTGGTTTTATGACACGTGTAATTGAAGGCAACAAATGTTGTTAACGAGCTTCAGGTCTGGTGCAACATACTGACCGCAGCAGGAGATCTGCACCACATCTGGAGACACAGCGCTCTGGTTTATCTGATCTGGTGTTTGCCTTTAATTCGTGATTGTCATTCATCTGTCTGCGGGCTCCACAGCTGACTCAGCGGGGGGGAATCTGTCTCTCTCAAGCGCCAGCACACAGACAGGCCTTTTCTCTTTATTTACTTTCGATGCTTCACACTCCCAGACCGGCAGTGCGCTGCAGCTGAAAGGACGATAACACTGATTAAATGTAATCAAAATGAACGCTGTGACGTTTCCTTTCGGACATCTGGAAACTCACTGGGATTTTGATAGAAATGCAAACTTAATTTGAAGCTTGAACTGTATTAGTCTCACATGCACGAGAATGATGAGAACAGGCAATATGCAATGCGTCATCTGGTGTGGCGTTAAAATTTATATTCATCCCAAACTCACCTGTTCTGAAGTGTCTAGCTTTGTTGCATAACGGCTCAAACCCTACTGAGTGTTAATGGCCCAGAAGAATATTGGTTTTTACACTTTTATGCGGCGCGTCAGGCGTATCGTACATCACTGCGCTGAAATTTATATCAACAATAAAGAGGAGATGTGTGCCTAACAAATGATAGAAGTCACTCTTGAGGAGATTTGTGTGAAGAGCCTCCGGGCTGCTGTCGTCTCCAAATGGAGCAAAGTTCTTTAGACTTGATGTGTGATGAATGTCTAAATGAGCCGTCATGTAGTCATTTTACTGATTTATGGAAGGCATAATCGTCTGTTATGTGTGATTTTGTGGATGTATTTATTTAGCTTTGCATGATTTGATCATATTACTGTGACAGTGGAAGGGGGAATCCATCCAAATGGATATGGAAGTGATTTGAGAGCATAATTAGGCTATGTCTATACAGGCTAATCAGGAACAATTATTTTGGTGACATTTTCCAATGCACCACCATGGCCTTATACATCATGTGATTTACACTACCATTCAAAAGTTTGTGGTCAGTCATTAAATAATAATAATTTAAAAAAATCAAAAGTGACACTAAATACATTATAATGTTATAAAAGATTTCAATATGAGATAAATATTGTTCCTGAAAAACAAACTGTGAAGCAGCACAACTGTTTTCAACACTGATAATAATCATAAATGTTTCTTGAGCATCAAATCAGCATATTAGAATGATTTATGATGGATCATGTGTGTAATGGTTTGGTTATGGTGGTAAGACAGCATTCAGCAGAGAGAGTGAGAATCCAAACACAGTTTATTAACAAATATAATCCAAGGTCTACCAGGCAGAGGGTCAAGGCACATGTAATCTGTTCGAACACGAATACAATCCACTGAGGCAGACGGGAACAAGAAATCCAAAACTCAGGAAAATATAAAGAAACCAGGAACTGCTCAAAATGCTGACAGAGAGTGTGACCCAAACCACCCAACCAACCAACCAACCAACCAACCAACCAACCAACCAACCAACACCAACCAACCAACCAACCAACCAACCAAACAACCAACCAACAACCAACACCAACCACCCACCAACCAACCACCCACCACACCCAACCACCACACCACCCACACCCAACCACCCACCCACCCAACCACCCACCCAACCACCCAAACAACCACCCAACCCCCACCCAACCACCCAACCAACCACCCCACCAACCACCATCCATCCACCCAACCACCCAACCAACCACCCAACCAACCACCCAACCACCCAACCACCAACCAACACCCCAACCAACCACCCACCCAACCAATCAACCAACCAACCACTAAACCACCAACCAACCACCCAACCAACCACCCAACCGACCAACCACCCAACCAACCACCCGACCACCCAACCGACCACCCGACCAACCAACCAACCAACCAACCAACCAACCAACCAACCAACCAACCGACCAACCAACCAACCAACCACCCAACCAACCAGCCAACCAACCACCCAATCAACCAACCAACCAAACAACCACCCAACCAACCAACCAACCAACCCACCCAACCGACCACCCAACCAACCACCCAACCGACCAACCATCCAACCGACCAACCGACCAACCAACCAACCAACCAACCAACCACCAACCACCCACCCAACCGACCACCCAACCAACCACCCAACCGACCAACCATCCAACCGACCAACCGACCAACCACCCAACCGACCAACCACCCAACCACACACCCAACCACACACCCAACCACCCAACCACCCACCCACCCACCCAACCACCCACCCAACCACCCAACCACCCAACCAACCACCACCCAACCACCCACCCAACCACCCCAAACACCCAACCACCCACCCAACCACCCACCCAACCAACCAACCACCCAACCACCCAACCAACCACCCAACCAACCACCCACCCAACCAATCAACCAACCACTAAACCACCCAAGCAACCAACCAACCACCCAGCCAACCACCCAACCAATCACCCACCCAACCACCCAACCGACCAACCACCCAACCGACCACCCGACCAACCAACCAACCAACCAACCAACCAACCAACCAACCAACCAACCAACCAACCAACCAACCAACCAACCAACCAACCAACCAACCAACCAACCAACCAACCAACCAACCAACCACTCAACCACCCAACCAACCAGCGAACCAACCACCCAATCAACCAACCAACCAACTACCCAACCAACCACCCAACCAACCAACCACCCAACCGACCACCCAACCAACCACCCAACCGACCAACCGACCACCCACCCAACCGACCAACCGACCACCCGACCACCCGACCAACCATCCAACCAACCACCCAACCAACCAGCCAGCCAACCACCCAACCAACCAACCACCCAACCACCCAACCAAACCAGCCAACCAACCACCCAATCAACCACCCAACCAGCCAATCAGCCAACCAACCAACCACCCACCCAACCAACCACCCACCCACCAAACCAACCAACCAACCACCAACCAACCAACCAACCAACCAACCAACCAACCAACCAACCAACCAACCAACCAACCAACCAACCAACCAACCAACCAAACAATCAAACAAACAAGACTTCATACTGAATGATGGCAAAAGGCATTTAAATAGACAGGGTGATGATCAAATGAACAAGACACAGCTGAAACAGATAACTAATAATGAGCAGAGGGTTCTGGGAAAATGAAGTCCGGGAATAACAGAGTCTATGGAAACAGTGAGGGTCTAGGCTGCCATCAGTTGGCCCACTGAGACGCTTTACATCTTATTGATGCACTGAAAAATGTTGCATGTGCAGCGATTCCCAACATGCTACTTCATCAAACTTTTTACTCATGTGTAGCGCAATACAGCAACAGAACAGTCAAGACAGGGTTTGCCTAATGCTTTTGTCAATTACACAATTTCGTTCAGGAAAGCGTGTTCTTCTGACTGCTCGCTAATGAAAATAATCCGTCAAGCTTTCATCCTAAAGGTTAGATTTGGGACTAACCTGAGGTGCTGCGGCTTAAATTATCCCAATTCTTCATCCTGTGTTAGCATCTAATCTGAGGAAGGCCTCATTAACCGCCTCATGTTTACCCTCACATTTCCAGAGGAATCAGAAGACATTAGCAGAGACAGTCCCTGTGCTAAGAGTAATTACCAGGCCTATAACACACACCTGTAATTCCTGTCGTCTGCTGCCAAGCGGCGTTTTGTGTATTCACATCACATCTCTTACAATCTGCCAGACTCGCTTTCGCAGCAGAAATATGCCAGGACTAAACTGTATCCGTTTAAAGTGTAGCAGAAGTATCGTGTGCTGCTTTAGCCTGAGGGATTATTCTAGGACTTTCCAAGCAACACAGGAGAAAAGGGGACAGAACAGGGACGGTTTTTCTTTTCAACAAGTGATCAGAGGAAGGACGTGCTTAACCTTCAGAAAAAATCGGGAGGTCAAGTTGGAAACTGTATGAACAATTTTACATTTATGTTATCCACTTTATTTTTTTTAACTCTTTCCCGCCAAGTTGTCAGCCCAGTATTTTTGACCATTTTCTCAAAACTTTCATGGCCCCCAGAATATTTTGTTATAAGAATACATGAACATACAATATATCAAAAGAAACAACTGAGAGAGAAAACAATTATTCTAGCTTCAAGCATCTTTTTGAACAAAAAGCTGAGAAAAGCGTGTTTTTGTCAAAGACTTCGTCCGACTGGGATTCAGAACGCTGATCAAAACATAGACCGAGTGGATCGAGTCCATCAACACCCACAAAATGTAAAGTCGTCATCTCTTCATTGACATTTCATTCGGTAACGTTTGGCAGTTTTGATATGCTGTTTAATGTCTGATGATCGCGTTACATGAGCGTAAGCAATGCTACTATTGCTTGTTTCTGCTTCTTATTTGCTTATATATATATAGAACGTCATAAGTTGACCTCAGACAACAATATAAAAATTTAAAAAGCCAGTTCATGACCCCTTTAGGTTCGAGTTAGTAGAATAAGTTGACATGTAGTTGCAAAGTTACTATGTCTGTTGCATCAAAATAAAGAGTTAGTAGATATTTAATCAGACAGTCTACTAATACTCTAATTACTGCTAGTTGACATGTAGTTGCAAAGTTACATATAGTTAGTAGAACATCTAAAGTGGACTATTGAAATAAAGTGTTATTTTATTTATTTATTTATTTAATTAATTATAAAATGTAAATAATTAATGGGATATTTCTATTCTGGAAAGTGCTAAACCTTCTCAATTCGGTTCTCTTGTATTCTCCTCTCTCACAGAAATGTAAGAATTCAGTTTAGGTAATTTACAGTCACGGCTATGAAAAAAAAGAAACGCTTAAGTGATGTTTTGAGAAAGGTGTTTATTATTTTAGGTTGTGTTTATTGGACCTGCGGTAATAGCATTTTAATAAATTAATGTTAAACTCTGTCAACATCATGCGTGGCAACATTTTGACTCTTGCCAAAAAAAAAACAAAAAAACAAAAAATAGAGCAGAAATGTGGAATTGGTATTTTTGTGAGAGCACATCTATGAATTTTTCCTTAAAAGCATGTTTGGTATTTGAGCTGTAAAGTTGTTTGGAAGAACTAGTGGATGAATTGCTGGTAAAATGTCATTCCTGCGGGTGGATTCTTCTGGATGTAAAAAACAGTTCTCTTGTATTCTTATGCATATTATGCTAACATTACAGTGTTTACTGGCCTTGCACAGTCACGACAGGAGTTCAGATACTGAATATTGTACAGTCAAGGTCAGGAAATGACTTTATAATACTAGTCTCACGTTAGCATGTAAAAGTCAGTGTGCATCTTAATGTTTATGGGTTCATTTTTCCTTTGAAATTTCAATTTACATTATGCCACAAATATTGTAACTATAACTCAAATATATAGTTTATGCAAAAAAAAAAAAAAATATATATATATATATACACTGTAATTTGAAATTCTGTCATTTTCACCGAACCGAAAGGACAATTTTGATGAATATTCTCACAAATGACAGCATGAAAAAATCTCCACTGCAAGTACGAGAACAGACCAAAATAAAGCCTGTCATTATTTGGAAAGAGCTGCAAAATGATTCGCAGAACATCTTGTTTTGTGTTCCACAGCAGAAGAAAGTTGAGGATGAGTAAATTTTTTTCAAAGGTTATTTCTTTAAAAGGGGACCTAGTTTGCAGCCAAACGAAATGGATCTGAACACACTTTAAAGCATGTGGCCATTATAAATAAGACATGAAAAGAGGGACTTTTTAATTTAAGGAACTCTTGTTTGCTTTGGTGTGTAACTTCAGCGGCACTCGGGCTGGAGCTCTAATGAGAACAGCAGTCGAGAACACACTGCTCTCATTGCAGCATGATAGATGGTCAGCGCTGCAGTGCTGTGTATGTGAGCGCATATAAACCAATATCCTCTCTCTCTCTCTCTCTCTCTCTCTCTCTCTCTCTCTCTCTCTCTCTCTCTCTCTCTCTCTCTCTCTCTCTCTCTCTCTCTCTCTCTCTCTCTCTCTCTCTCTCTCTCTCTCTCTCTCTCTCTCTCTCTCTCTCTCTCTCTCTCCCCCCCCAGTGGGGACTCTGCTGCAGGTTTGGACACATCATTACAAACAATGATTTGTTTTATTTTGCAGCGTGTGATCTAGTGCTGCCTTGCATCTGGTGCTGTGTGCATCCACATCGGCACACTCAGATCTATGGAATATTCACCCCGGAACAAACGGGAGCCACAGAACTGGGAAGTATTGTGCTATTAAGGCAGCGACAGCACGGCATGACGCTATTATTTGAGCATGTCGTAAACATTTTATGCTACAGTGCTGAAATCATCAGTGCTTCTCAACTGGGTTTGCTTCAACTCAGTACCAAAAATATTTACTGCACAAAAGTAAACAACAATGTCCTTAAAGGGACTATGTGTAGCTTTTTAGGTATTTTATTATCTAAAATCAATATTTTTATTCATAAATATGCCCTCAATGGTGTACAAATACCTATGCCAATGATCAGACTAATCCTCGTAAACGAAGAATTTATTATCTTTATATACATTGGACGGGTAGGTCCACTGAGGCTTCCATGTAGTTCCGCCATCTTGAAAAACTATAATAGCAGAGAGGGACAAAAAGTACTAGGTCAACGCGTTTCCACAACGCGTTTTCGTTCAGAACCAGCGTCACGTGACTAAAGCCAGCAGAAGCGGAGGAGCACAGCAGTGAGAGGCGCTTGTCACTGCCCCGGCAAGTTTAAAAGGATGAACACTGCACTGTTATTTATACACCGTTCAGAATACATATGCTGAGTCACAGGATAAGGAGTCCTCGTCGTCGAAAAAGTCCAAAATAGACCGTAAAAGAAAACGTGACCGGAGATTACAAAAACAAGGGTTAATGTCGGGATAGCTAATGCAGGAGAAAGCTTTCAAAAGAGACGCTGAAGTTGCCTGCTTTCTTCTTTTAGACAGGTAAGTCAATGTTACGGTCTTAATTACAAGCCTTTTTTTCATTGCTTGGTTGTGTACTTTATTATATAGACAGTCGAACATTTATATTTAAAAGTTAAACTGGCTCTTTGATGAATAGCAGCTATTGAGCAAAGTAACGTTAGAGAAGGCTCTGATGATGATGATATCTAACAATGCACGTACTTCAAAAAATATAACGAGTAAAGAAGGCATTAGTAATAATTACCATAGTTAATGTTTTTTACAGTCAGTAATTGATAACTGTAACATTCTTTTTTCGTTGTTTCAAGTTTCAGTTTGTTTTAAATAACAAACCTGTTCACCCGAAGAAAAACTTGAAGTGCTATTATAAGACATCCTGTCATAGCTTTTTGGTACATAATGGCTACCGTAGATGCAACGCGCATTTGAAAAAGTGAGGCGCTGGAGAGCATTATTCGTTTGAATGCAAAATACAATTTCACCACTAGATGGGAGAAATTCCTACACACAGTCCCTTTAAAAGCAAAATACTATTATTGTTAGTTATGTAATTATATGTATTATTATTGTTTATTAAGCCGTATTTATCTTCACTTCAAGTGAACATGTATTTAACTTAGTGTGGGTCATAATGTATTTTACCTTGTGGAGTTTTGTTGGGTTTTGAGGATGAGGGCGTCATGTACCCTGGTCATGTTAAAGGAACACGCCGACTTTTGGGGACTTGAGCTTATTCACCGTATCCCCCAGAGTTAGATAAGTCCATACATACCCTTCTCATCTCCGCGCGTGCCGTAACTCTGTCTGACGCACCCACTGCTAGCCTAGCTTAGCACAAAGACTGGAGGTAAATGGCTCCAGCTAGCACACTGCTCCCAGTAAGTTGTGATTTGTATAGTCACAGCGTGTACAAATAACAAGGTCACATGAGACACAGCCATCTTCTAACCATATACATACCGGGAACTATATTCTCAGAAGGCGAAGCACTGCTACTACTGCGCCTGAGAAGCCCCGTGGTGAGGAGCAGAGAGTTCCCTCAGAGATGGAGTAAATCACTCCGCCCAAGTAGCAGTGCTTTGCCTTCTGAGAATATAGTTCCCAGTATGTATACGGTTAGAAGGTGGCTGTGTCTCATGTGACCTTGTTATTTGTACACGCTGTGACAATACAAATCACAACATGTAAATAGGAAAATGTTGGCGTTATCTTGTCACTTATTGGGAGCAGTGTGCTAGCTGGAGCCATTTACCTCCAGTCTTTGTGCTAAGCTAGGCTAGCGGTGGGTGCGTCAGACAGTTACGGCACGCACGGAGATGAGAAGGGTATGTATGGACTTATCTAACTCTGGGGGATACGGTGAATAAGCTAAAGTCCCGAAAAGTCGGCGTGTTCCTTTAACATCTGTCTTTGTGTTCAGATGAATTTGAGCCAAATTACTGTGAAGTTTCATTGGACACCCTTGACATCAACAACTAAAGATATGTTTCTGTAAATATTTTTCGGTTCCAAAAACTAAATCGGCCACCTTATGCACATCTGTTACTGTTTCAAGATGGTCTAAGAAGCCGGATTTTCCAGTAGGGACCATATTCTAGTCTTTCATGTGGCGTTGTGATGATATTCTGCTAAAATATTCAAGGCGTTATCGTGAACCGGCATCTTGTGTTTTTTTAAAGCCAAGAATGAGTTATGAAAAGAGACTTTCAATCTTTGAACCTGTAGTTTTTATTAACCGTGATTTCTAGCTGGGGAAATAGAACTATTAGCATTCATGAAATAATAAGAAATGAAATAACCTGGCTGCATAAACGTAACGCTGAATGCATAGACATGTCCACTTGCATTATTTCAGCATCATTCAAAGTTTAAGCACAAATTTCCTCAGCGGTTGTTGAACAGAACTGATGTCCGTGCAGAAGTAAAGGTGAGTGTAGACATTGCTAATCTGTTGCTTTTAGTTCCCACCACGTTATCTTTAAGGCTCTGTTAATTGTTTGTGCTTGGCAATCTAACACACTCGTTAATGCGTTCAGATGCAAGATTGTAATACGGTGCTGAGCGCTTGTCGGTACGTGCCTGCGAAAGCACGGGTGAGACCGGCCAACATAAATTAAATTAGGGCCCTTGCGAAATTTCCGAGCGTGCTGATTGGCTGTGGCTTTTGTTGTGTTGCGTCTGACCTTGACCTAGTAAAGATTAATGTAACAAGACAGGGTGACGGTGTTCTCATGCGGCACACAGACTGTGTACACACACCAAATCAGTGTGTAATGGACGAGGCAGAGGCGTCATAGCTGTGGAAAAGCACCATTCAGGCCGCTGTCAGCGCATGTGGGGTTTATGAGCCCTGAAGGCATCGTTTCTGGCCACTGAATCTAGTTAAAGGCTAGTGGACTATAACATATACAGCCAAATATTAAAGCTTTGCTGATTTTGGCCATATGCTTTTTTTGTTTGGGAGCCTACAGTACATTGAAACGATGTATGTGTGGGTGAATCTCAGAAAAAGATCAATGAAATGGTTTTAATGGTCCTTAAAATGTAATTAAATATGACCTGGTCATGTTTCGTGGCATTTAGGTGTTTTTAAGGCAGCTAATTAAAGGTCTGGTTTCACAGACAGGGCTTATATTAATCATTAAGCCAGGATTAGGCCTTTAAGTAGCTTTTGTAAATGTGCCTTAGAAACAAACATTACTGGTGTGCATCTGGAGACAAAACAATGGCACTGACTTATTTTAAGATATATCAGTTCAGCTCAAACATGCATTTAGACTGGGACTAGACTAAAGCCTTGTCTGTGAAACCAGAGGAAAGTGTTCAGTCTGAATGTAAGAATTATAATTAATTCAGTTTGCTTGTCACTTATGAATCAGCACTTCTTTCTATCCATTAGTGCTGTGGCTGTGTCATGGTACCATATACAGTATATCTATTTTAATTGCCATTATGAAAGCTGTTTTGCTTTGCTGAGACGTCTTGTTAAGCCTTTTATTCGTCTAACAAAAAGTGTTTGAATAGCAGTGGAAGTATAGCTTGCTTGGCTTTGCCAGTACCTAACACTTATTTTTATTTCCCATTGTCTCTATTTCAACCTCTCCTGAGTTACAATTACAGCATCTGCCCTAGTTCCAGTTTTGCCTGATGCTTCTCCCCAAACTTTGTGAAGATAAGGCTTTTACGGTCATTTCCATAGCAGCCTTTAAGGGCCCTTCATAGCCAGACCCTTCCTTCAGCCCTCCCGTGACCCCATCAGTTCCTGCTTTCACATGTTCCTGCTTCTAGTCTCCACCGGTTTGATTGACGTCTGAACAAGCCCAGATGGGAAGACAGTTGCTTAGTTGGGAGAACCTGGAGGACTTTTGGACAGCTATGGGCAAACGAAACAGGTTTTAAGTGAAGGTTTGAGTCCTGTGCAGTTTATTAAACTGTTGTTTGCCAAGCTAGTCGGTGTGAGGGCATGCAATCGCAAATCATTTTGCAATCAATCAATCATGTGATGTATTTCCAAGTGAAAAAAATATTGAATCAGTATCCATCCGTCCATCCACCCATCCGACTTACATTGTGTTTAACATGCGCAATATATCAGTCCATGCATTCCCTGTGAATCGAACCCATGATCTTGGCCTTGGTTAATGGCATGCTCTACTTTTTAAGCTATTGTCAATACATTGCCCCTGCTCTCTAGATCACTGCACTGCCAATTGATTTTGCAGTAAAATCAGAGAATGAGATCAAATCAAGAGTTTATTTTGTTGTTTGTAGAAATTCCCTCTCTCTGCATTCAATCTTCTGTCTCATTCCAGTCTCTCTGTATGTCTGCTATACACTATACACTGGAGATAATTTATTATATTTTCCAAGCCGCTCTATCCCTCCATCTTCTCTCTGACATCACTAACTGCTCAACAAAAGACCTAATGAAGCAGAGGAGAAGGAATGTTTGCCCGGTAATTAAGAAGAATGAAAAGAGGTGACACAGAGGTTTTGTAATTGTCCTTTACCCTATGAGGTCCACTTTAAGGTTCTTCTCTCCTTTTCACCCACTTCTTGGCCCATTACTTCATGCATGTACTGTAATTAATGTGAGACGAGCACCGCTGTGAATGTCAAGTTGGTGCTGTGGCCACTCTTTTTGCTGTCATAGATAGCAGCGTTTGTTAGCGCTTTTTGTAAAAACCTTTCCACACGCTTTGCAACAAACTACCATATCTGCCGTTTGGACGGAATTTGTTGCATGCTTGTTTGTGTTGAGGGACAGATGAAAGGTCCTACTGACAAAGGGGCGTGTGACCCTTCGTATGAAATTAATTATTTTTGGAAGAACCTATTCAGAGTAATTCCATCAGATAGCTGTTGAGATGTCGAGAAATATCGCTCTATTCAAATGGCAACAAATTACTTTGTTCTGCACTACAATGCCCTGTTTTTCTTGAAGAGATTGCTTTCGGGAAGCTGTTTTTATTGGTTCCCAAAGGAAGGGAAACCTTTGTGAGCAATCATTATTATTTGCAATTGATCTTCAAAAGCATTTTTCCCCCCTGCTTTCAGTTTGTACATCCAAAAGTCAGCGTGAAATTGACCCTTTTAATGTTCTTTTTGGTGTGTGTTATTCCAAAAACATTTTTTTCTTTTCAGATTATGTCACAAATCCCTGATTCTGGTATGTAAATCTATTCCTGATTGATAAAATCAAGCAATACATTATCCCTTCTATTTTAGTATCATTGAGATACTATTATTTTGAATACGTTTTTTATTTGTTTACTATGTTTAAAATGTAATGTTAGTTAAAGTTTTAGTAAGTTTTATACGATTGCGGAAGATCCATGTGTGTTAGATATATGTCCGGGTCACTAAAGACCCAGAAATGTAAAAAATGATTAGCGAAGCATTTAAGCGTTATAATGCTGTGAAAATAGCTTATTAATGCACTGTGAACTAACATGAACAAACAATGAACAACTGTATTTTTATTACCTAACATTAACAAAGGTGAATAACTGCTGAAATATGTATTGCTCATCATAGTTAGTTCATGTTAACTAATGTATTAACTAATTTTAATAATGAGACCTTATTGTTAAGTGTTACCAAATAATAACTTTTTCTGTGAATCTTTTAGAATGACTTAAACAAATCTTCATGAATCAGAGTTCATTGAAATGGACAGCTTGAACTGATTCACAGAAATGATTCAAACTCTAACATGATTTTTGCAACTGAAGTTTAAATCAGAACTAAATGTCAGTCTCTGAAAGTCACAAAACTAATCAGATGACATGTTCTTTAGGACAAATGATTGGCCGAATTATAAATAAATAATAGTTTTAAAACCATTGTGAAATCATATAACGTGTCAGCAAAATCATCAAAGATATATTGTGAATATTGTAGATGGATCCCCATTTCCCGTTCACTCGAAGCAAGCCTCTGAAAGTGAACAGGATCCAAACTCTGTAGAATCACAAACACAGATACACGGACGCATCCCATGATGCACCAGTCCGTCTCAGCATGTAGTTCACACACACAGGGACACACAAACCACGCTACACACTTCAGCGCATCCCATGATGCACCAGTCCGTCTCAGCATGTAGTTCACACACACACACAAGGACACACAAGCCACGCTACACACTTCAGCTCTCCAAATCACAGTCCCGAACATTGAGAGCCGCACGACCTGCTGCTACAATGACAGAGTAATCTCCGCACACAGTAGCTCCTCCGTGCCGAGTGCGCCGGGCTGTTATTACTTTGACCACTGTCATTAGACCTGTACGGTACTATTATTACCTTCATAAACAGCATTAAAGCCACACAGGCATCATTAGGCCACCCTCTGTGTGCTCGAATGGCCCCTCCAGAGCAGCAGATTTGAATTCTGCCAGAGCCTGATATCGTGAGCGATGTGCTGTTGGGAAATCACGTTAGCGGCTTGCGCCGGGTCGCGATGTGCTTTCATTTGCAAGAAATGGGAATGGAATGAAATGCATGTTGCTTACCAGAAAACATCAGTTTACACTGAAAGACTCGATACGGTATCATGCTTTTCGCCGCTCGCGTCTGTGTCAGTCTATCAATAATTCCAGTCTTCCTGCATGAACGTATGTAGGTTTGTAACAAATTATGCATAATGCCAGCCTATGATCTTCATTGAACAACATTTGCTCTGCCCTCAAACACTGTAGTTGTATCTGAGACTGGAAGAGTTTGGTTCGTGTTGTTCATGTCGAGATGATGCTGTCTTCTGCTGCCAAAACAATCCACATTAATGCGGTTTTAAAGGATGAAGTTGATACGGTAAAACCGAATACATCGTTATTGTTCGCATCACTATGTGTCAGTGTTGAGGAAGATCTGGCGCTGAAATTCGGATATGAGAATGGCCATTTCGTTTCTGACACGCACTGTAAGCCGTCGACCAATCACAACAGACTGAACCATCTGACCAATCAGAGCAGAGCAGGCTCTTGGAAAGGAGGGGATCAGAGAGATCGGATCCTTGATCTACTGTTTTAGACACTGAGAGTAAAGAGCTGATGCTGCAGTGGATATTCAGTGGAAGAAATTAGTGTTTTTTGACCTTGGATGCATGTAAACCTATTGTAGGAGACTCCTAAACAAAATTAGGATTAGCATATTAGTAATAGCATAATATTTCTTTCTTTATTTTTTTAATTCATGCTAACTTGAGCCAGGTAGTAAAAATGTCTTTTAAGTGCCACTGAAAATGCAAATTGAATGCCAAATGGCAAGTCGCAGGTAAATATGTATGCAAAGGAATGGATTTAATTAAATCCGTTTTATATACATTTAGTGCAAATGTACTTTTTTTCTTTTATTATATCTTACATCTTGCATTAATCTAATTGGCATTAATCATGTTCTGCTCTCATATTCTTCCTCATCCACACAGTAAGAGCACCCAGAGATGAGCAGAGGTTTTCTCTGGTGGTGTGTAGATAAATGATCTACTGTGACGGATCTCTGGGATACTGTGTGCTGCTTGTAAATGTATTGCCGGCCTGTCTTTATGTGTTTGGTGGTCACACGGGTCAATAAGACATCCAGTTTGTTCTTCTTCACTGGTGTTGCAGGTCAGGTGGGACGGCCTCCCGGTAATGCTAGATTTCTCCTCTCGCCATAATCTACACAGCAGGGGCCATGTGTTTAACTCTCCCATCCTATATTTCAATTCAGCTGCACAATATGGTCACAATATGGCCAAGGGTCCAGCGATGTCAGATAGGCCTACCTCACATGCACAACACCGCAGGATCTGTATGAATGAATGCAAGTATTGCATCATGTGTTTTATTATGTTGCTGTGCATATGTAATAGCATAAATGAATATGCATTTGACTAAAATTCAGTATCATGGTGCAATTGGATCTGATCGCTATACCACTAGTGACTAGTTTAAAGTTTACCAACACAAAGCTCCTAAAGCAACTGGATAGTGTGCCATTATTATTCTGTATGGACGAGGTTTTACTTCTTCTGGGTAGAACAGAGAGAGGACTCATTGTGTATTCAGGACAGAGTTAGTCTTTTATAGCAGTGTAGAATATGCTGAAATTTGCCCCATATTTTCTGTTTGTTGGGGGTGTTTTTGAATGGGTGGTTTTGCTCGTAAATTTGCTTTAAAGATATTTATCAACTCCGCTCCTAATTTATGGGATTGTTTGCACAGTCATAGCCCGCTGAGAAAGTCAGCAAGGATAAAAAGGCGGCTGTGTGTGTTATTTAGACAAATAGATTGTGTATCTAGAGCAAGACACACATAGAAATCACATTCATTTGTATTCAAACGCACCAGTCAGAACTGAAAAACGACCATCAATTATACGTTATGCATAATGTATTGAAGAGCACTTGTTGTGCTGCGTGTTTGTTGTCGAGCACATTGCTACAGAAAGATGTGTTGTCTATCCGTTGTGTTTTTTTATTATGCCACCCAGCTTTTCTCTCTCATCATAATTTCTTTTGCCTTGGTGCAGTTGTTAAATAGTTGACGAAAAATACCTTTGGGAAGTTGAGATCCTGCTGCTTCTTCTTTAAACAGCATTTTGCTAGTTCTTTTGTAATTATTATGCATGCAAATCATTTTACAGTAATGGAAAACTGCATGGAATATTTCCAAAATTCATTTCTCACACCACAGGACCATTTAAAATGAGCGTGAAGGCAAAAAGGTGATTAAAAAAAGATGATTTTATGCATTCAACCTTAAATTTTGCTGTTGATGAAATAAACATCCATGAGTGCATTATGCATCGACTAGATTTAGTTGTAGTGCAGCATGATGTGTTGTCAGAACATTTGATTTGTATTTCAGTTAAGATGCAGATGTTTGCACAACTGTGTCATCATCATTCAGTTGCATCCACAACCCCATCAAACAGGCTGTTTGCACTTTATGCATGAACAATTTGATGAAAACTAAATAAGTAAATGTTGCTTGTCTTTTGATGGTGGGTCTTGCTCTTTCTGCACTTTCAACGAGCTCTCTGATACGCCACCAAACGCCAATTTTCCCTCTTCTCCGGCTGATGTCCTTGTTGCATATTTATTTTAATTTTCCTCTGTCAATAGGCTACATATTTTGCGCCTGGGGCGAAGGAAACCTCTGACTAGATTTTATTAGCCAATATTGTAATGACGACAAGAGTAATGGGCATGTCAGTCATCGGCGGAGAATAAGGGTGATGGCCTTCAATGAAGTGCTTTTCATTCTGACAAAACATTCAGGCTATGTGAGCGGATATGGCGTTTAGAGGTCAGTTAAAACCAAAAACTCACAAACATGTCTAAGTCACATTTCACTTTCAAACAGAACATGTGTCTATGTATTAACACACACTTTAATCATTGGGGTCGGTCATTTTTTGAAAAGTCTTTTCTGCTCGCCAATGCTACAATTATTTGATAAAAATGCAGTAAAAACAGTAATATTGTGAAATATATATTTTTTTTCTATGTGGATATATCTTAAAATGTAATTTATTCCTGTGATCAAAGCTGAATTTTCAGCATCATTTCTCCAGTTTTCAGTGTCACATGATCTTTCAGAAATCATTCTAATTTGCTTTTTTATTTCTTATTATTATCAATGTTGAAAAAATTGGTATTTTTGTGGAAACCATGATTGTCAATTTATTTGAAATATAATTTATTTGAAATATTTATTTGATCCTTTTAATGCATCCCGGCTGAATAAACATATTAATTCCTTAAAAAAAAAAGACTATATAACCCTTAAACTTCTGAACATTATAGACTGCATTATGGTAATGAGAAAAGGATTGGGATGCGCTTAACTATCATGTAATAAATGTCACAATGCCAAAAATCTCCTTAATATGATCCTTAGGCTTTTTACTTTGCAGTGAAATATGAACGGCATATTATTTTTGGTGAGATTCACCCAAGCACGCCACGGCCATGTTTCAGATTTGTCATCGCCTCGAAAAGGTCATGAAAATGACAAATACACAATTGTCCAGATGTTTGGCGTGCACTCGACTGATGCTGCCATTTATAGTGCAGGAGATGTGTTTGGCTCTCCTGCCATCTGCACTGTTTTTTCCAATTTCAGCAAGCAGCCCTGGAGACGTGGAAGCTAAAGACTCCAATCTACATGATTTTTCCCATTACTCTGCGGCGCTAGGAGTCAGAGTAGGCTCACATTGTGCCCTGAGTGCTTGCTTGAGATGGAGGTGTGATAATGACTTCTCTGAGATTTTTGGACTTGTATAATATAATATCTGGACATTTTTGCTGCTCTCTCGTTCCTCCAGGGTTTGTGTTGGGTTTCAGAGGTTGCCAGTTTTCTCTGTGTATCCCCAGAAGCCTTGTGAGAGATGGGCCGGGCCTGTCAAAATACATGTTTGTAGTGTCTGATAGTGTTTGATGGGAAATAAATATAAACTAGGGACTCTTTAGGGCTCGCTAGCTGTTGATTTGTATAATGACAAGTGTGGCGAAGAGAGAGAAGTGCTTTGGAGAGGCCGTCAATCATGTGACTTCTTCAGGTGGGGAGTGGTTCAAAGTAACAGCAATGCATTAAATCCAGATGCATTAAATCATCACCCGCCTGATTCAATATATTCATATCCCTGGCATTGTTAACTATCAACCAAAAAAACTGTTTGTTTGAACACACACATTTCAGAAGCCTTTGTGTTCAACTCAGTAATAGTAAAATCACTGTGTTGTTGTCCAGGGTTGTGCATCATTCAGAATTATCTGAGAAAATGTTTCTTTTTGCAAAATAAAAGAAATTCAATAAGTATAGTTATAATCGGGACAAACTTTGGATGTTGAAAGTTTACATAAAATTCGATACTGTTGAAAAATTACTTTGTATTGCAATTAGTAAATTAGTAAAGTAGTGAATTGTATATATTGTTTATGTTTTAGTAATTTTGTTATGTGCTTTTTATTTTATTTTATTATTATTTGAAAAAAATATATATTGCTTTAATTAAAGTTTTTTTTTCAGTGTTAGTATTAGTCATTTTAATACTTCAATTTATTATGAATAGATAACATTTCCAAAGTGTTTTAAGTTTATGTTTATATATATATATATATATATATATATATAAACCTTTTTTTTCTCTCCAATTAGCGAAATCTGAAGCCTGTCAATACCAACCAGTCAATTTGATAAAAAAAAAAAAAAAAATCAGCTTCCTATGTGCTGATATTTTTTTAACGTTTTTTTAAGTTAAAATGTTTCATCTCTATACTATGCACAACCCTGTTGATCCAATGCTTTTCATTCCCTCAGCAATTTTTCTTTTACCTGGCCACATCTGTCATCATGCGTGACGCCCTTGAGGTCACAGGAGAGTGGTTTCCACTGTTTGCCGGGGAATTTCTTTGCCTGTTTGGCTCATTTTCCCCAGTGTGTGGAAACGAGTCGACCTGCATACCTGAGCTCCGCAGATGCGTTTGTCTGGTCCGAGGTTATTTTCCTCCTACAGTTGATCAGCTAAAGGTGAGAGAAGTCAGGCTAAGATCTGTGACCCAAACTTGGCCTAATGGGAATCTTACGGCCGGCTGCTCCTCTCAGCTGGGATCCACACGGATCCACAATGAGATGTTCCAGCTGTGCAGCTGACATGCAGAAAATGAACTGCATTATGGAAGAGATGTGGTCTCGCCCTCTCCAAAGACTTGCACATGGAGATTGATGATGAAGTGGTCGAATAAGGTGTCGCCTTCCCTCTCTCTCCTCACCGTCGCGCGTGTTGACAGGAGCTCACAATTGGATTGTTTATGCACAATGCAGCCTG
This sequence comes from Scardinius erythrophthalmus, assembly GCF_964197995.2. Taxonomy (NCBI): domain Eukaryota; kingdom Metazoa; phylum Chordata; class Actinopteri; order Cypriniformes; family Leuciscidae; genus Scardinius; species Scardinius erythrophthalmus. Next base: position 2,688,110 of record NC_138232.1, read on the forward strand.
TGCATTTTGAATAGCTCAGATTTAGCCGCTGTAAAGGATCAACACAATAGGTTTTCGCCGGCTTATTTATTCCACTACAAAAGGTCCTGTTTCGCTGAATAAGTTTCTGCTTTATCAAGCCTGCAGTTTCATTTGGACGCTTTCGGGACAGTATACATCACAACGAAATCTCATTCAGCGCTGCAATTTAGACGTTCGTCCCATTCTTTAGAATCAATACTCAAGACACGCTGATTTGAGCATGCAATTCTCTTTCGGCTTTGACATTTTAATGCATTAACAAAGTCCTAAACTTTGTACTCCGTGGCGTTCGTGCTGATGCATCAAAATGAAAACAGTGTCTTAACGATTCCCCAGCAGTGTGCTAGTCAATCTAAAATTTGCATTTTCGTTCAGTCAATATTCTAGTCAATCGCTAGACATGCTTCACATTTGTTTTGAGTGTATTGGGATTCAAACAGCTGGAGATTAGCATGAAGTGGCTGAGTGTGTTTCAAAGGAAATTAAATTGCATTCTTCTTGTCTGTGCGCTGTTATCAGGTTGATATGTCAGGGACACACGGGTAAATGTTCCAACGCAAGCTGACAGTAAAGCGCGCAGGGGATGTAAACACCCTGTCAAGGGCAGAGTAAGACCCTAGAGTGCTAACCGTGAACACTGTCGCTTGTGTTGAACGCTGTCGCTAGTGTCGACGCTGTGGTGGACGTCTCTGCATAAGCTGCATAAGCCCAGATCGCTGCTGAGATCGCTGAGGTTTGATCATTTTGTAAAAAAAGTTGTTTATTTGTTGTATAAAAGGAACTTTAAAATGTCTTTAATTGCTCATTGTTGCAGTTGGTCTGATGCTCCCAGTCTCCGTGCCTTCTTTGTGAAATTTAAATGCTGCTTAAATTTCATTCAAAAGACTTTTTTTTTTGTAAACAAAAATATCATTAAAATAAAAAATTTTTGAGCATGTTAAAACATTCATGAAAATGTATTATTTTTTATTCATAACAAAATATAACCTAAAAAAAAAAACTGTCCACAGCAAAAAGTTTTTAATTGGTCCCTTTGCCTTGATTTCCTGGTAACATATCTAAAAAAGATTATTATACAGTTATTTGAAAAGCAACACTGCATAAGATATTAGGACTTATTTGCATAGTTTTGTGTCTTTAATACAAGTGCATTTGGTCATACTGGTAGATTCTTAAGGCAAGTTTAAGTCAAAAAAGTGAAGAAGAAAAAAACAACAACAACCTGCTAGTCCATTAAGACAAAATGCACTTATATTTATGAGACAATCTCTAAAAAGTTGTTCATGTTGTTTCATTGTAGCTTACTTTCACTTAACTTGGTTCAAGTTCATCTGCTTGTATGTGCAAGTGTGAGTTGTAATATTATGTATATGTTGTGGATATATTTAATTTCAATATATCAGCCTGCGTACAGTGTAAGTTAGCAAAAACAAAGAGGTTTAGTTTAGCTCTTTCAGCTGCATTGTTAATATCATGCAGCATTACGTTTTTTTTTAATCTTGTCTTTGTTGTCGTTGAAAAAATTAAAAAGCGTCTGAGTAACATTTTTCCGTTATTTTGTTGACTATATTATCACGTGTGATTTCTGGTGCCACTGAGATAAATGTCGAGTCAAATTCAATTGAATAGCACCTTTCACAATACACATTTTTTTTTTCAAAGCATATTTTCAGAAAATCAATAATGTTAATGTTTAATACCTTAAAATCTTCATGCTATTACCAGATCTGGCCGATAATACAGTTTGTTTTGCATCGATGCAAACAATCAAGGAGTTGAGATGCACTACATAGTATATATTGTTTTACATGAGTATACTGTATGTATGCGGATAAAGGTGGACATACTCAACGCTATCTCACGACTAAGTCGTACGAATTCGTATGACCTCACTCATACGAATTTGTACAATTTGTCTAAACCCCAGTGATGGGTAGGTTTAGCAGCAGGTCGTACGAGTTCATACAAATTGGGCAACTCATAAAATATGTACAATTTAGCAAAACTTTTATGAATTCGTATGAATTATCCACCTCGTAAAATACGTACAAATTGCCATGAGATCGGGTTGACATACTTATATATACAACTTTTAGACATTCTCTAGACCTCCTTCTTCTGAGCAACATGTGATCTGGTGTAGTTACGGCATGTGCCAGCAGGAGTTAACTGATAAAGCCAACCAACCAAACTCTGACCCTTGTTTGGCACCAGTAAAGAAGAGGCCCTGCCTCCGGTAAGGGCCCCAAGGAGCTCGGGGACAGCTGTCAGATGGCTGACCACCTCCTCATGCCTTTGCCAGAGGCGTCCATCTCATCCCCGCTCTGCCCACCCTCCACCAGTGATCATTGACCAGCGCCAGGCCTTCTTCTCCTGCCAGTCACCCGTGAGACGAGCGACTGGGTAATTGCGCAGCTCGCAGGGTGAAAAGCCTGCAGAGAGACGGACAGATATGGAGAAAATAACAGGGTGAACGAGATGTGGACAGAATAGAAGAATCTGAAGGGAGGACACTCTTAAAAACAACGGTTCCTAAAAGGAGTTTTCACAGCAATTTCATATAAAGGTCGTTCACACCAAGGACGGTAACTATAACGATAACTATCAAGTTTTAATATTCATTATTACTTTAGAACTTTAAAGTTTAAAGAGAACTTTATTCTTCATTCTTCTACAACTTTAGAGAGCTTGAGCATTTAAAGCAGCTGATGAAAAAACTGCAGTGTGTGCTTTTAATAAGAAATAAGAACAAATTGTGGACACTGATATAGTTGTTATTATAGTTGCTGTGTGAACAGGCCTTAAAGTTCCCCTGCAGTCAATCATTTTATCCCTTAAAACTCATCTTTCATCACCAAAATGACATATTTAAATGTTTTTTTCTTAAAATATCTTGAATGTAACTCGACACCCTTGCCTTATTTAATATTCGCGGTTCTATGAATATGCAAATGAGCCCCGCCTCCACTCACTCACTCAGCTCAGAGATCCACTGGTTGACGATCACACGTTGATCTGATTGGTTACAAGGTAGTTTGTGACGTCAGAAACACCAGCGATTTCAAAGCGTGTTTTTGAGACTGTCTTTGGTTCACTGCAGTTTTTTAAGGAGAACTTTTTTTTCTGGCTTTTTCAAGCATTTTCCAAAAGTTCACAATGAAACTTCGGAAATCATCTCACAGTGCACAAAACGTTAAAAAAAAAGCTCACTTAGGTGATATAGAGAGATCATGCACAATACATTTACTCACTCTATTCTTCTGGCATGATCATTTTATCAGCAAAATTTCTCACCACTTACTGGCCACACTCAAAATCACTATTTCATGAATAGCCTCAAATGCAATTTCCATCGTGTTTTGTGAACAACAGCAATTTTAGGTCATCTTTGCCGGGATGTAAAATGAAGATTCTACAAAGTAATTTATTTAAAAAACACTATAATGCCACCGGTATAAGCATAGATATCTATGGGTACAATATGCATCACATGACTAAACACACCTCAGTTTTCACAGTCCACACTAAAACATGAAAACTTTGTTTTCAAAATGGGAAAGCATCTTCAAAATGCTCAGTTTGTGCAGGACAAAAACGCTGTCTCAGTGTGGAAGGAAAGGTTAAACGTTATACAGTGTATCTGATTGGCTCGCTGAACGGATGCTGCGACAAATGTGTCGATTTTGGCATATAGCAAAGGAACTAAGACACTTGAAAATAAGCCTAATAGTGGCCTTTTTTACAGGAAAGCTGCTTTGAAACAATCTATTAAAAGCGCTATATAAATGAAGGTGACTTGACTTGACTAAAAGTTCTTCATTGAACCATCAATAAACTTTTTATAAGTGTATAAGATGGGCTCATACTGTATAGTAGTCATACATGAAGGGAGGGAATTAGAGAGGATGTGGCAGGAGGCAGCAAACTACAATTAATGTAATTAACCAATGCGGCTTTTCTAAGGCTGTGACAATATATGTCTCCTCTCATTACTTCCTGTAAGCAAACACGGGGCTTAATGAGAGGCAGCATACGCTACGGCACCATTTACTCTTGATGCTCAATCCATTACAGCTGCCATAGCCTGCCAATCCAGTCCTCTTTCACCCCCTCCACTCCGGCCCTACAACACGCTCCACTACACTTTGCCAAGGAAACAGCGTGTCTTGGACAGGGGCTACTTCTAACCGGATCTCCATTCCAGGGCATAATAGCTGGTCTCTAGAGCTCAGAGTCGCAGCCAAATGGAGGAGTGAAGCCACACTAGAGGTATTCAGGCTGGTCCAGGTGTTTGCGAGTGCTGCTAATTGATGCCGCATTCCCAAATATTTCGGCTTGTGTGCGTGGCATGATGAACTTCTATATGCGCTGCTAATACTGAGTGGATTTTGACGAGCAGCTGCATTTGAGAGAAAATATTGGGGGTTTATTTATATTTATTTTATTTTTTTAGTACATAATCATTTACTGTAGATAGCTGCAAGCCTTCATGTTAGTTTCCATGTTTTTTTTTTCTTCTTCTTCTTTAAAACAGGAAATTAAAACTAATGATGCTTAATTGATGAACAAATACCCTGATGTGCAATATCTGATCATTATTTAAAATGCATTCAATTATTCATTTCTAATTTATTACAATATTAAATGAAATATTGCTTAACTTTGAAAGCTGTGGTGTAACTATTTAGTTCACTCTAAAGTAGCATGTTAAACGATATGGTAAAATATTTTTAATTAAAAAATGTGAAAAAAATACTTTAACTTTAATAAACAATTATAAATTGTGGTGCACATATTTAGTTTAAACCCAAAATAGTTTAATGCTGACTGAATGTATTACAAACCATCTGAACCAACCATTTTGCTGACTGACTGCGTTTTTTTTATTTATTTTAATGACCTTTGCTTTTGGCCTTTTCTTTTCTTTTTGCTAACTAGGCAGTGCTGGTCATTGGTTAACCAATAGTAAACTATCTATTTACTCATTGTAGGATGTTGTTGATGGTGATTCTACAATCATGTCATTATTTAGCTCATTGGATGCTCTGTTTCACTCAGAAATACACCATATTACTGAAGTGAAGTCTTGAATGAATGTGTTGTTGACTTTAAAGCCCGTGTTTTGTTTTATTGCACATATTATAGTCGTGCTCATGATGCCTGCTTAGTTTTTCTTTATTAATGACTGCCGTCATTATTATATGTCATTTCTACATGATTTTTAAATGTCGGATTGCAATAGTCAAGGTGTGGGAATTCGACTCCGGCTGTGGTTTCATTTTAAGAGACCACAGTCATTAGAAGTCCATGTGCTTTGGCTTTGATGAGAGCTTTCATGCATTGATACATGCTTGGGGGAGTGTTTGGCAAACGTATAATCGGATCACACATCAAAACATCGCACAGCCGTAGAAGAGGGCCAGCTCAGCTTATTAACCTCAGGCTATTCGTTTCCAAATACTGGTTTTCTTTTTAAAACCCTCCCAGATTTTAATCACTCTGATCTTTTGGATCTTTTCTCACTTGAACGGTTTTGACAAAGTCCGGCAATTCCCAATTTGGAAGCAAAACATATATAAGAGTGCTTTCTCCTCACAAGCGTTGTGGTTGTTTGTGCAGGAGCGGCTGATAGGCGGTCGGTGATTCCCATTAAAGAGATGGATGTCGCGCAGGTGAAAAGGAGATTGTCGGAAGAGAGAGAGAGGTATGGTCTCTTTCTCGGTCTCTGGCCTGAAGCCCATCACTCGCCGGTGATCAGTCTCCTCTCTGGCTCCGGTTGCCGACTGTCACGGCCTCTGCTCTCTGGCTGGCGTCTGATGAGAAGTAGCAGCCATGTTTTATAATCAATCCACGACCTAATAGGTCACGAATGAGTGCGTCCGGCTTGCCAATAGCGGTTTGGGTGGTAGCGGAGGCATTGCGACTGTATCAGACCGGCCTGTGTTGCTGGGCTTTACACGTCCAGCCTTTCCACAGAAACTCGCTAATTGACGTCGTTCTACTTAGCCAAGAGAATGACCAACCCTGAAGATCCAGACCCTTAAAGTCAATTCATGTACGCTCCATACCACATCTTAATAAGGGCCAAATTGTGTATACTGATCATGAAAATTTCAAGAGCGCACAATGAGAGGCTTACTAGGATAGTTTTTAACTAGCTTTTGCATTTTTCCCCCCTGTTAATCGCCAAAGGGTTGAGAGTGTTGAGCAAAGCTACTTCAGAGGAGTGCATTCAACCAGAAAAAAATATTTGATACAAATAGTTTATTATTTATCATATGTACTTGGTCAGGCCTTTGCAGAAAACTCTAGATAGTCAAAAACGAACTAATCTTGACTTGCCCTAAATAGTTTTTCTTTGAGGCAAAAAGAAATAAACAACATTACTTTGAAGTTGCCTCTTAAGACAAGAACACTTCAACACTAATTGGAAAGATGAAAAATATTACATTTGATCAATGAAATGTAAAAGCAGGCTGTTTGATGCTTTTGATTGATTGACTGATTCGTTTGATTGGCAATTTTTGGGCTTGTGGTTTGAAGTCAAAATAGAGCTTTTTTGGGGGGGCTTTCTGATGTTTTCTGTTTGTAATCAGCCACACATGCTCTAAACTGTGTACATATTTTAAGGATCAGTTGTTTGTACTGAACTTTACTTTATTTTTCTCCATCCTGAGCGTTTAGATGCAAAGTGTGACCCGAATCACCGCTTGACCTGAGATGCTAGTTGAAGCGTAGCTAAATGTCACACATGTCACAACCCCTTAGCATCAAAAAATAAAATATAACGGATAGTGCAGAAAACCTTTGGCAACTTTTGCTTTGGTAAATAAAAATATCCCTATTTAAAAAGCTAGATTGCGTAAGCTAAAAAATCAAGCATAAATCCGTACTGCAGGTGGCTAATAAGCTCAATAAGCTACCCTGGTGAAAACTGCACGTTTATCTTTAGGAAATGCACAAGGCATGATCAAAACAAAAGTCAGTGTTTCACTATTTACCATCTGCTAAAGTGCTAGTGTGGGTATTGTGCAATAAGATTGCAATAGGTTGGAACCTACTACTGTGTAAATTGCACATGGTATTTTTAGCATGATAACGAAAGCATTGAAATGCTTTCTGGACATTTGCGCTTAGCCTGTCTCTCTCGATACTCACGGTTTGTGGTGAAAGAAGATCACCAGGCCTAACTGTCTTCCCAAAGGCTGATAATGAGGTGATTTTATCACTCAGACATAATAAAAAAAACACACACAGTATGTGCTAATTTTACCAGGTTTTCAAGACAGCTTTGTGTCGACGTCCTGCTTTTCACCATTTATGTTCACAGTTTTAATGCAAATTGCTGTCAGTTGTTTGTGCAAATCTTTATTCCCTTTTCCTCAGTGTTTAATTTTTTACCCTCTTTAGAAGGTCGTTTCTGTTTCAAGATATAAGGACGTCTTAGCTATAGATGACGCAAACTGAAGGTTAGCCTTTCGTCTGCAACCGTCTGCCAATGGTTAAACAACCAATATCCTGAAGGGCCTTTCTTGGCCCACGCTAGTCCGCAGGAGCTGTAATCTTTTAGCCTTGAGGTTGTGACATTTCAGCAATGCTAAATGTTGTTGTTTTTCTCTTATTCTGAAAGCCTCAAAGACCATTAATCATTTCCCTTACCCAATGGCGCTTTGGCTGATGCACAATAGGGCCATAGCTTATCTTCACCTTCCTGACCAGTGTTTGTTTTAAGCATTAGGGTTGCCGCTCTAATGGATTGAATTAATTGATTAATACTTTTATCCAATTAGTGCTCCCTCATGCAATTAATCAGATAGCCCCCAGTGTAAGCCGCCTGCCGTGGGCCGCAACTCGGCAGACAGATGCTTTGGGCTCAAGTTCATGATATATAAACCTCCTTTTTTTCCGTTTCCAACCACACCTGGCTCCCTAACACAGAAGACATTGCTCTTGGGCTTAACACATTATCCGGATTCTTGCTGAGTACAAAGTTTCTGCCTTCAGAAATGCTTTTCAGGTTGATCACCTAAATGAAGGTGTGTTTTCTTGCTGCATTTCTATGAAATCCGAGAGAAAGTCAAAGAGTTTAGATCCGCAACCACTTTAAAATCACTTTGTGTGTCGGAGAGGACTGCAAATTCACTGTGGCACTTATTGAATTATGTATTTGTTTAACGAGAATGAGAACGCCATAACAAGAAGCCAAGAATCGATACAGTTTGTTTCACTATTGATTATTGCATCTGGAAAAAGCTGCATAGCTATTTGATTATGCTCTCTTGCTCCTCTAATCAATTATCTTTGCTGTGTTACAGGTGATCAGATGCTGAGGTCGACATGAACTCACCAATGTCAAACTCTCAAACCTGCAGGTCAAGTACCTTATAAGCTCCGGTGACGCATAACAGTCTGCGACCTCTGGATCTCGACATCTAGGTTGTGATAATGATGCCTTCGACTTTGAGTAACATCTTACACCATGAAATCTGAGGATTTCTGTTTTGGATGTGAAATGTACTTACATGGAAATGAAAAGGTATAGAGGACATTGGATTACATCCTTTTTATCAATGCCGCTAGCGTGGAGTGTTAATTAATTTCCGGACTCACAATGGAATTGATGTCTGCAGTTTTGACTAGTAGCTCTTCAACTTAAAACTCAACTGAAGAAGAAATAAAACTTCAATGGCTTTGTGATTGGTACCTCATCACTGAAAAAACCCAACACCGATTTCAAAACGGAGGAGCTGTAGCAGTGTATCACCGAGACTGCCTCATCTTCTCAAGAAAGATTCCTCTTAAATGCCCTCTTGAGGACCCTGTGGCCTCTACGATTGGAAAACAAAATGACCAAAAACCTATTGGATTTATAGTTTCATTGAGCAGCAGTGAACTCTCGTTTACCTCCTCAACCTTAGAGTCAAGGAGCTTTTCTCAAGCAATCAGGCAGTTAGGAAGAAAACTTCATCCTGAACGAGTTTCTAACTTCTGCCCCATGTAGAGACGAGAGAGTTTTCAAACATGGCTCCCCACTGGAGAGGAGGAGCTCAGGTTTTGGCAGTGACTCTGGGAATTTTGCAGTGCTGTGGATGGCTGTCCGGTCAGACCATAAGGACTAGTGTTGGGATGCCGGAAAGAGGTCCTGAGCAAATGTCTCATGAAAGGGTGAAAAGAGGATGGGTTTGGAATCAGTTTTTCGTTGTGGAGGAATACACCGGGACGGAGCCACTTTATGTTGGAAAGGTAGGACTTCCGCATGTTTGTCACGCACATGTTTTTGGTTGCACTCTTGCTGCTTATTTTTCTATGCAAGGGAAAATATATTGCAGCACAATGAAAGCCAAGAGATATGCATGCGCTGTGCATTTAAATGAGGCAATTCTCAAATGCTTTAAGTGTGTGGATAGTGTCAGGCTAGTTGACTAGGACAGATCAAGCTCAAGTTTAGCTGTAAGGCTTGAAATTCTTCTATATCTCTGAGGGCCAAACTACAACAGGTTCTCTTAAGATCTTGTTATCACCTCGGTGGATTATGCCTGTGTTTGGCTACATTAGCTATGCTTGAGAGGAATCTCAAAGTGATTTTGTGTGCAAGTTTGTTTTTAAGTGGTGCACGGCTGGGTAATATTATTCACAATATATTTGCGATAATTAACATTTATATTGAAAATTGCAATAACTTTGTTGCTATTTTTAAATCTGTTTTATCTGATTAGTTTTGTGATCTCCCAAGAGTGTCAAGATGCAAACTTCAGTAGCAAAAAAATGCAGTTAAGTTCAAACAGTAATTTGCAATGAATCGATAACTTTGCAAATTCATCATTTGAAAATGGTATAACTGTATTCTCTGCGTAGCATTTTTCATATTAAGTACTTAATTAAAAATGAATTAGTAAATATTGCTGTTTTTATTTTATTATACGTCCATGCTCCTTCAGTGCAAAAACAGTGTGGAAAACCATCCCAAAACAATGGCACTGATATTTCTTTACTATATATATAAATATATATATATATATATATATATATATATATATATATATATATATATATATATATATATATAGTAAAGAAATATCACTGCCATTTTATACATGTATATATATATATATATATATATATATATATATATATATATATATATATATATATATATATATATATATATATATATATATATAAATATGATAATTGTTTTAGCTGTATTGCCCAGCCATAGTGTGGTTTAGAGATATAAGCAACTTGTGCAGCAGTAATTAAGAGATTGTGTGTGTGTGTGTGTGTGTGTGTGTGTGTGTGTGTGTGTGTGTGTGTGTGTGTGTGTGTGTGTGTGTGTGTGTGTGTGTGTGTGTGTGTGTGTGTGTGTGTGTGTCTGTGTGTGTGTGTGTGTGTGTGTGTGTGTGTGCCAGGAAAAGAGGAGCTGATGTCTAAATGGGAGCCATAAAGGATGATATGGGAAATGGAAGGGGTATTCTGGAGAGAGATGATTTTATTAATAAAATTACCCAGAGTTACGGCTCCCTCTGAAGTTATGAGCCGAGACTATTAATAGGGGCTGCTGGTGTTGTATGTCTATTGCTCACCGTATCAAAGACTTTAATTAGGGTGATATAGAATTAAATATGACCAACGTGCCTTTTATCAGTAACGGTCATTTAAAACAATCCCTTTCGCACAGCCCTGTGATTAATCTGCTAATGATATTTTTTTCTAAATGTTTGGTCCTTTCGTTGGCAGCTCTCTTCAATACATTTGTAAAATTAATTTCACTTAGCCCTACATTTTATGTGTCTGTATTACGTGGCAAAACTATAAATATCTGTATGCCACGTAATGTGTGTAGCAGTTTAATAACATTTAAAGGGGCCTTGAATTGAGAAACAAAATTTCCTTGATCTTTTGACATGTAAGAGGTCATTGTACTGTAAAAATATGCCATAAGTTTCAAAACTCAAAACTTCCCTGTTAGTTCCAAAACAGCTTTTATTGAATCCAAGCTCAGAAAACGAGTAGGTTTGGAATTTTGTCACATTATGACGTAATATTGCGATGAAAGATGGCCTCTGCAGAATCAAATCAGCGTCTACTTCTACATGATTGCGGCTTTGGCCCCGCCCACTGGAGCATTAGTAAGATGAGAAGGAGAGATACAGAATCACTGGACTAAATATACCCTGGTGAAAAAAAAATATGTTAAGTATACTTGAAGCCAGACTAATTATTAGTATACTTCAAGTGTGTTAATGATTAGTTAACTTAAAGTGTGCTATTTTGAAACAACTAATTTTGTACTAAGTATATTTTAGTAGTAATTAAGTTGTAGTAAAGCATAACTTTAAATGTATTTAGTGTACTTTTGTGTACTAAATTGGAACAACTTTAAGTATATTTAGTATATTTTAAGTATATGCCTGTGTAGGGACTAGTTACATACTTGATTAGTGTATTAAAGTGTACTTTATTTGTGTTACAAGTACATTACAAATTAATTACAAGTGTCTTCGAAACATACAAGAAATATACCGTAAATTTATTAAAAATATATACTAAGTATACTTGCAGCCACACTAATTATAAGTATACTTCAAGTGTGTTAAGGATTAGTTAACTTTAAGTGTGCTATTTTGAAACAACTAATTTTGTACTAAGTATATTTTAGTTGTATTTAAATTGTAGTAAAGCATAACTTTAAGTCTATTTAGTGTACTTTTGTGTGCTAAATTGGAACAACTTCAAGTATACTTAGTATACTTTAAGTATATGCCTGTGTAGGGACTATTTACATACTTGATAAGTGATAATAAAGTGTACTTTATCTGTGTTACAAGTACATTACAAAATCATTACGAGCAATATACAAGTCTATTATTTTTGAGTAAAAATGTTTATTCTCCGTAATACCTTTGGCTTAATCCAAATACTACAAATAGCACACTTTGTCTTCAATAACAAATGAACATTAATAAACAAATATTACTTAGCTATACTTTGTACAATATACTTTAAAGCTATAGTAGGTAATGTTGGAGAGCTAGCAAGATTTGAAAGCGGCACCTCTTCTAAGCTCCACCCCTCCCGTCAGTACTCCGTCCAAAGCTACGCCCCCACAAACATGAACGCGCATCCACAGTTGGAGTCAGCTGCAGGTCACAGAAAAGCAGAGTATTTTTGTCATGTTGGAATAAATATTTTGAAACGATAAATGCCTTTCCTTTACCATTTCAGCATAAACAAGCTATTACTTTTCTTACCTCCTTACATGCTAAATGAATAATGACAATGAATGTGGTATAACACTTTTTGTTTTATTTTTTTAAAAAACGAACAAAAGAGACCTAAGAGAAATACTTTTTTACACAAGTATCTGTACTTTCGCTGCTTTTGATTGTCATAAACAATCTGTATTTACATATAATAAATAATAAATAAATATATATAAGAAAAGGAGTGTCCAGGGATGGCTGACAGGTCAGGCTTTGCATGAGGCGTCGTCTGCTGTGGTGATCTACTCCTTTGGCAGTGATTTACCTTTAGGAAGAATATCACAATTACACATCTGACAATAATTACTGCATCTCAAAGACACACAAAGAATGACAACAAAACTTTGTTTCCATTTCACACAGTAACAAACATTTCTTCTCGTAGCTAACAAAACACATATGCCACATCACCACAGTTGTCCCGTTTATAAGCAATATTAACGTCATTTTATCACAATTATAATGCAGACACTTGCGACTATGGCTGTGCAATATGTTCAAAATGGCATGTCCTAAAAGTCAGATAAGCAGACCTGTAACGCAACTGGCTTACACCAGAGCCCGTCTACGGAGAGCCTGCCCACTCCCTATTAAGCCCTATTGTACCGAATTTTGGTTGTAGTACCACCAGAGTTCCACTGGGGGCGATCGCCATGAGTGCGGAATGAATGGGAGTCAATGGGGCTAGACGGCTAAATTTGTCTCTTTCACCCGATTGCCGTTGAGAAATCTCAGATCTGATTGTAGATTTTGCAAGTTCAACATGGGTTTTAGGTCGAAAGTTGAATGAACGAGTACTTATGTCGTTTTGATTTCTTACAGGTTGAGTTGTTGTTGCCCATAACACGCTAGCATTCTGCTAATGACGTCAGCATTCTGACGTCATTTACATTTTAAAAGACTTTTTAAAGCAAATAAGTGACTCTAAAAAATCTAACACCCAGCAATGTGTAATTTCTTTGCATCTCCTTTCGAATACAACATTCAAATTACTAGACAAAAAATTATATCCTGAGAAAAGTGGATTTTGAGGGTTTTTCGCCATAGACCTCCATTCATTCTGCACTCGTCCTGTGAGCGCCCTCATATGGAATCAGAGTGGAACTGCAACCAGTTCAGAAGCCGTAAGTGTAGTGAGAGTGAAACTTCTCGCCATATTAGACATTTGCTGAGTCCCAATTCGCCTACTTATACTACGACCTAAAAGTATGTACTTTTTTTGTGATGAAAAAGTACATACTTTTGAGTGTGTAGCAAAAAAGTTTGCACGTTCTGGGACATACTTCGATGACGTCATGCAACGTGAACTTGAACGTGGTTGCCTAGTTACGCACACCTCGACTGTTAACAAAACATTTAACATTTCATCATTCTTATATATCCAATATCATTTTATTTAGCTACTATTCCCATCTTTTTTTCCACAATACATTTACAACGTGTTTACCAAATTGAGGAGTGAAGCAGGGCGTCGTCGTAGATCAACCAAACGCAGGTCGTTTGTGAGGCGGCTGGTTCTGACGTTCATGTGCAAATGTGTGTAACGAAAGCTAGCGCTACTTATTTTCTGAGTTAAAATATTTAAAGTTTATAGTGTAACTATTGTTTAACGTATTTTATACTTAATCTTATACTTATGTATAATACTTAAAAATACCCCGATGAAAATGAACCATGCTTTTACTATAGTAAAAGTGTAGTAACCATGTTTCTTTTGATTGGACTGATAAAGTTAACATATGTACAGCCACAGTATTACTACAAATAATTCAGACAGAAACATCAAAAGAAATACATAAAAAAAAGACACTTGCATGACACTGTACTAGAGCCTTTTTATTTATTGTTTTGTAGCCTGCAATGAGGCGCTCGTTATCTTCATCGGACCCTACAAGATAAACACGGTACTTTTTTGGCACAACATAAACCCATTAATATTACCAGACAATAAAATATAAGTTTAATTAGGGTTAAACATTTGAATTCTTACACTTAAAAACTGAGGGCGCATCTCCGTTGCTGCATCCGACTGCCAGGTTTACATCACCATCATCACCGCAAAGCTCCTCCCTCCCGCACGCAATGGGTTGTGGGCAATATTAGCCGTTAGAGTGTGCATTGATCTGCACTTCGAATTCTAACCGGAAATAGTAGACCATCCGGGTATCTTTGGAATACTCATTTCAACATGCTACGATTTGGGACGTACTAATTCTAGTTTCGCATACTATTTAGGACGGATAGTACGCGAATTGGGACTCAGCAATTCTCTGCTTACACCGACAGAGAAGCTAATGTTAGCATTGCTAGTTAGCACTAGCTACAAAAGTAGCTAACTTACGTGGCCTAACGTAACATATATCATGGAAATAACAAATCCCCCCGGAGCAAAACAAATAATTACCTGTTCAGCAGAAAGAACGCAACCTCGGCATCGCTTTTCATCACTTTTGCTCCCTCAGTTGTCTCCACCATTCAAATGCTGCAATGTTGACGCAAGTTTGTTCTCTGGCTTTATCCAGTGCCTGTTTCGTTGCAGCCTTTTCTGCCTCCGATTTTCTTTTTTTTAGGCTTTTTATCAGGTCGAGCAGTTACCAGCAAAGCTGGCATTGGTAGATTTTGCTGCATTTTCTCTTCCATTGTGCCGCAAACTCCTGCTTACTCGGTGTAGTGAGCTGAATGTTTCCGAGAACGGTGACATGTGATGAGTGCACGCAGGGCAGCGCACGCAGTGGGGCTCGGGCACGAGACATGAAGGCATCTGATTGGTTCTTTACACTCGGACCGAGTGGCAGTGATTGGTCAGAGTTTTTACTGTCCTGCACCTGCTACAGAGGTCTGATTTTTTTTCATTCCTTTTTCTGAACACATAATGTATTGACTACTCTCAGGATGGAAGGACCATTTCACCCAGTATAAAAAAAAGTGTTTCTGAACAGGATACCCTATAGTGAGTGAACTTCCATTTTTGGCCATGCAATATAGCCAGTGTTTACTTGGCTGCATATTAAACGGCCACTTGTGACATCACAATCCAGTAGCTGCCACTTTCTGTACAGTAGAAAACACATTTTCTTGTGTGTTCCAATGGTGTGATTGTTGATGTAAAATTTGTAATGGATTTGTGTTTATTGTACATTGTGCCTATCTTTAACATTGTATAAACTTAAATTAAAAATCCTTAAATCACAATTACAAAAGTAGCCATTTGTACACTGCATACTCAAATCTATTTTAAGTAGATCAACAAAAGTATGTTTTCTTTAAATACACAAAAACTTAAAAGGACTTGTAGTGTACTTTTTAGAAATATGTTAAAAGTGTGCTTGTTTTTAGCATATTTCTTAAAAGTGTAATTAAGCATATATTTATTACCAATGTACTTATAGTGCACTTGTTAGAAATATATTGAAAGTATGCTTGATTTTAGCATATTTCTTAAAAATGTAATTAAGCATATATTTATTACCAATGTACTTATAGTGCACTTGTTAGAAATATATTGAAAGTATGCTTGATTTTAGCATATTTCTTAAAAATGTAATTAAGCATATATTTATTACCAATGTACTTATAGTGCACTTGTTAGAAATATATTAAAAGTATGCTTGTTTTTAGCATATTTCTTAAAAGTGTAATTAAGCATATATTTATTACCAATGTACTTATAGTGCACTTGTTAGAAATATATTAAAAGTATGATTGTTTTTAGCATATTTCTTAAAAGTGTAATTAAGCATATATTTATTACCAATGTACTTATAGTGCACTTGTTAGAAATATGTTAAAAGTATGCTTGTTTTTAGCATATTTCTTAAAAGTGTAATTAAGCATATATTTATTACCAATGTACTTATAGTGCACTTGTTAGAAATATGAAAAGTATGCTTGCTTTTAAATATATTTTTAGAAAATATACTAAAGTACTATTATTTTAAAGTGTGTTAAAAGTTGTATTATAAAAATAGATAAAAAGCATGATGCTAATATACTTTTAAGATATTTAAAGATAGTATATTTTTTTTAAATATATTTGCAATGTACTATTGAAAAAGGGAATATATTTCAAATATAATAAAGTATACTTTTTTTTCACCAGGGTAACATTACCTTCCAAAGGATTTTTATGCTATGAAAGTGCTTATTTATGTGTATTCATTATTTATATAGTGCATTCGACTATGTGAATGTCTTTTATTTGTTTGTGCAGTACATTTCACTTTGGTAAATGTCAAATTTTGGCGCAGGCTTTGAAAACAGTCTTTTACTGTAAGATATGGACCCAACAGTGATGCCACAACATACAAGTAAACGTTAATTCTAATGCCTAATCTGTGATCAGTTATTTCTGATATGATCCATGCACAGTCAGACAGTCATAAAATCGTTTATTGCTGTTTATGCGTCAGTAAATCAAGCCATTGACTTGACAATCAACTTCACATTGTTTCTTTTAGTACCATGAAAATAATTTGTTATTTAAATTTTGATTAATTTATATACAGAAAGCGATCAAAGAATACTCCCTTTATAATCGCTGGAGCTGTCAATCAAACAGCGTGAGTTTATCAGTGACTGATAAAGTTCTGGACTCTAGCCAAAACTCCCATTATAATCAATTAATCTCTTATTTACATTGTGTTTGCAATGTTAGTTAAGATAAAGGCATTTGTGAGAGTGCAGAAACTGAGCTGCAATGATGAGATCACTGCATTCATGCGCTCAACAGACTGTTGCTGTCATCTTATAATGTTCATCACTGCAAATATAACGCTAAAATCTACACTTCAAAAATTTCATATGCAAAATGTTCAGAGCAGTGGGCGTTTACATTGAAGTCTCACAGCCGACACGCCTCTTCAAACAGAGTGCTAAAATCAGGGTAGAAAATGGCCTTTTATTTCTGAAGTATTTCTAAATTCTAAAAATCATACTCAGGTAACATAAAAAAAAAATAAAAAATCAGTTCATTACCCCTTTAATGGACTGTAGATCAAAAAGTGTGGAAATGTTCGCTACAAATAGACTTTTGAGCACATTCATACGAACCTTTTCATATTTTTACCCCATTGTGTAGTGAAATTTGGCAAATCAAACACAAAAACTCACCTGGAAATGTCACGTTATGGGTTCAGTTTCATGTTGAGTTTCGTCAAAAAGTTTGAACATTAGTGACTTTTGAAAATGAGCCCTGCCAAAGCGAAGTTAGATGAATAGAGACGTTTTTCCTTTATTCTTTGTCTTTTATCACATGGATTTTTGGTGCTAAACCTTTGTTCCTGCTAAAGTGGCTTTGGTATCTTCTTCATTCTTTTAATTTAATAGCTTTAATTGCACCCATTAACTTTAAGCCCAATAATGCTTCATAATGACACCAGTCTTTTCTTCAGCAGATGTCTTTTTGTAAGAATGTCTTCAGAAGTGTTCCAGGAATACTGCACTTGAATTCACAGAGGCCTCTGGTGACCTTATGCTATTTACATTAGACTGTCAAACCTCAAAAGGCTTGTCGGAGAAAGACGAACATTGTGAAGGTTAATTCTACGCATCAGTCCCTCTTCTGCAGAGAGCTCTAAGAGAGAGTGAAAGTTGCAATATTTCCTGCCGAAAAGGCCACTGCACCATTTTCCCACCTTCACTGTTAAGCCATGAAGTCCAGACATATGTAAACCTCGAGTCGATAAATATTAGAAGTCTCTTTGCAGGGAAAGGCAGCAGGGCAGAAAAAATGAACAGTGGAAAGAGAGTTTTTACACGGCGAACACCGACAAGAACATCCCGCCATATGGGCAGCGCAGCAAAGTGGAAAGATTTCCACTGCGCTTTGAAAGGCTGCCAGCCTCTTCCTTCAGACAAGCGGCGAACATTGATTGATAGGATTTGAACGTGTAGTGCTGAGACGCTGAACAGACGCCGGCGTTCGTAACGTGCATGCCAAGGATGTCTCAACGTGTTCAAATAATTTCCTGCAGGCTTGGGCGAACCTGCTCAAACGCTCATGCAGGAACATTCACTTTCTGTCTTTTGTGTTTGAAAGGAAGGTGAAACATATTTATTTAAAGCCAGCATATAATAAACAATTATTTATTCAACATTTAGGGTTGAGATTCCAATTCCAGCATTTCATCCCCCCCATCTTAAAAGCACACTATCATTGTATGCACTGCTTATTGAGTCTGAGTATCAGGTTTAAGTCCCCTTGAAATCAAAATTGCAGTTTTTTTGGCTTTTAGTATGAATATGTTAGCCTTACTGTTATCTACAAGCTAGTGTGCTTCAAAAAAATGACAAAATTCACACTTAGAAGATATTATCGTTCAAAACTAACAGTTTCTCACTTCTGACAATATGGATAAATGACTTTGATGACATCACTCTGCACTTCAGCTTATCATCAGATTTTCTGTCCAATCAAATGCTCTCTAGAATATGCCGAGTTCACGCGCGTGATCATAAGTAACTAAACCTATGCGCTTGAACTCGGCAATCGATTACTTTGGACTTCAACCGAAAACAGGATGTAAACACAGGTATTTGCGCTGGCTTAAATAACATCATTTTTATACATACTGTATCTTTCACATCTACTGCAGTCAGATTCACTCGTGTTCACTCTGAAGGAATCACTCACATTTTCTGTGCACTTGTAATGACACATCAAGGATGTTAAGAGGCTAAAAGCAGGTTTAATACTTGCCCCATTGAAGTCAACAGGGTGCAAATTTTAAAAATAGAATAAATCGGTGTAGGCATCCAAATGTACAAAAAAATGAGCTCAATGTTAAAATTGACCGGAGTTCTCCTTTAAGCATCTCTGTCTGACGGTTCAGAACTCCTGGTTGAAAATGTATCACAATGTTCATGCAAAATCTCTTTATCCACGAATCGTAATAGTTTAAATGTCAGGGGTGTTTGCAGAATGTGCATGTTGATTGTAGTCTGAAGCTTTATGAATCCATTATTAATGTTTTGATCTTTCGCTTGAGAAAAAGTGTTGTGTAGCTAATGAATTTCAACTAAACAAAGGGCCTGTGTTTGCTGATGAGGTTTGCGCTGTCATGACCCGATGTGCAGATGTCTAGGTTGAAGTCTCGATTGAGAATGTCAAACGTTTTTTGTTTTGCAGTTTGAGCTGAAATGAAAATTGTCTAATTATCTGGCCCTTAAAAATAAATCCATCAAAAGCCACGTTGGAAGTTCTTAGTGATTAATTACATAGAAATGTGGCGTCGATAACATAGTCACTTCTTTTGCTTGAGATTTTCATAATTATCCTTTTTACTACAAATAAAGGACTTCTGACATAATGTCAGTTATAATTCAAAAGTTTGGGGTCAGTAAGTGACAGTTAATTTAGATTTTATGTTACAAAAGATTATATTTCAAATAAATGCTGTTCTTTTGAACTTCCTATTCATCAAAGAATCCTGAAAACTAAAATGTGTCACAGTTTCCACAAAAATATGAAGCAGCACAACTATTTTCAACATTGATGATAATAATCAGAAATGTTTCTTGAGCATCAAATCATCATATTAGAATGATTTCTGAAGGATCATGTGTCACTGAAGACTGGAGTAATGATGCTGAAAATTCAGCTTTTATCACTAGAATACATTACATTTTCCAATATTTTCTAATTGAAAACACTTATTTTAAATTGTAATAATATTTCTGTACTTTTTATCAAATAAATTCACCCTTGGTGAGCATAAGAGACTTCTTTCAAAAACATAGAAAAATCTTATCGAACCCACACTTTTGAACGGTATAGAGTGTTTATGAAATATTCATGCTAAATAAAATATTTGCACCCATTGCAGAGCTCAGTGCAACCCAAGATGCATTCAAATGCTTCAAAACATATTTCAGCACAAGAGTGTATATAGTTCCTATAGTATATCCTAAAGTTTGACTTTTTGACCTGCACGTCACACATTTATTCACATTTGGTCGTGTGCACTGCAGTGTCTTCTCTTGCCTCGGCGCTCATCAGAGGTGAGAGATCTGGAGTGTCGGCTTGCCTCCTTCACTGCGACTGCAAGCTAACAGGTTTGCTTTGTTAGTGTTCTGACCCGAGAGGTGGCAGTTCACACAGCCTGGAGCTCAGCTGCTCCGTCAGCCACTTCATGGTACAGTAACAGCACTAAAATACCAATTCAGTCTCTAACTGTTTGTCCATGGTAGTCTTTTCCTGGTCTAAATGGTTTACCCAGTTTAAATCGGTAGTGTCTTACTGGTGGTTGGAGGACTGCAAAGTGAGATTTGACTTGATCATATTTAATGCACTAATATCTAAGGCCTCTAAATGATCTACATGATGAAAACTGCTGGTAAACCTGTTGCACCCTGTGGCAAGCAGGACGAGGCCGAGAGCTGAGTGAACGACACGAGGCCGAGAGCTGTGAGATAACGGGCACGAGGCAGAGAGCCGCAAGAGAACGACACAAGGCAGAGAGCCGCAAGAGAACGACATGAGGCCGAGAGCTGCGAGAGAACGACATGAGGCCGCGAGCCGCGAGAGAACGACATGAGGCCGAGAGCCGCGAGAGAACGACATGAGGCCGCGAGCCGCGAGAGAGCGACATGAGGCCGAGAGCCGCGAGAGAACGACATGAGGCCGAGAGCCGCGAGAGAACGACATGAGGCCGAGAGCCGCGAGAGAACGACATGAGGCCGAGAGCCGCGAGAGAACGACATGAGGCCGAGAGCCGCGAGAGAACGACATGAGGCCGAGAGCCGCGAGAGAACGACATGAGGCCGAGAGCCGCGAGAGAACGACATGAGGCCGAGAGCCGCGAGAGAACGACATGAGGCCGAGAGCCGCGAGAGAACGACATGAGGCCGCGAGCCGCGAGAGAACGACATGAGGCCGCGAGCCGCGAGAGAACGACATGAGGCCGAGAGCCGCGAGAGAACGACATGAGGCCGAGAGCCGCGAGAGAACGACATGAGGCCGAGAGCCGCGAGAGAACGACATGAGGCCGAGAGCCGCGAGAGAACGACATGAGGCCGCGAGCCGCGAGAGAACGACATGAGGCCGAGAGCCGCAAGAGAACGACACAAGGCAGAGAGCCGCAAGAGAACGACACAAGGCAGAGAGCCGCAAGAGAACGACATGAGGCCGAGAGCCGCGAGAGAACGACATGAGGCCGCGAGCCGCGAGAGAACGACATGAGGCCGAGAGCCGCGAGAGAACGACATGAGGCCGAGAGCCGCGAGAGAACGACATGAGGCCGCGAGCCGCGAGAGAACGACATGAGGCCGAGAGCCGCGAGAGAACGACATGAGGCCGAGAGCCGCAAGAGAACGACATGAGGCCGAGAGCCACGAGAGAACGACATGAGGCCGAAAGCCGCGAGAGAATGATGCGAGAGAACGACGCAAGAGAACGGCACGAGGCCGAGAGCCGCGAGAGAACGACATGAGGCCGAGAGCCGCAAGAGAACGACATGAGGCCGAGAGCCACGAGAGAACGACATGAGGCCGAAAGCCGCGAGAGAATGATGCGAGAGAACGACGCAAGAGAACGGCACGAGGCCGAGAGCCGCGAGAGAACGGCGCAAGAGAACGACGCGAGGCCGAGAGCCGGCGAGAGAATGATGCGAGAGAACGACGCAAGAGAACGGCACGAGGCCGAGAGCTGTGAGAGAATGGCGCAAGAGAACGACGCGAGGCCGAGAGCCGCGAGAGAACGGCGCAAGAGAACGATACGAGGCCAAGAGCCGCAAGAGAATGACACGATGCCGAGAGCCGTGAGAGAACGACTCGAGGCCAAGAGCCGCGAGAGAACGACACGAGGCCGAGAGCCGTGAGAGAATGACGCGAGGCAGAGAACCGCGAGAGAACGACATGAGGCCAAGAGCCGCAAGAGAACGACACGAGGCCGAGAGCCACGAGAGAACGACACGAGGCCGAGAGCCGTGAGAGAACGACGCGAGGCCGAGAGCCGCGAGAGAACGACATGAGGCCGAGAGCCGCGAGAGAACGACATGAGGCCGAGAGCCAATAGAGAACGACACGAGGGCGAGAGCCAATAGAGAACGACGCGAGAGAACGACGCGAGGCCGAGAGCCGCGAGAAAACGACATGATGCCGAGAGCCGCGAGAGAACGACATGAGGCCGAGAGCCGCGAGAGAACGACATGAGGCCGAGAGCTGCGAGAGAATGATGCGAGAGAACAATGCAAGAGAACGACACGAGGCCGAGAGCCGCGAGAGAACGGCGCAAGAGAACAACACGAGGCCAAGAGCCGCGAGAGAATGACACGAGGCCGAGAGCCGTGAGAGAACGACAGACACGAGGCAGAGAGCCGTGAGAGAACGACACGAGGCAGAGAGCCGCGAGAGAACGACATGAGGCCGAGAGCCGCGAGAGAACGACACGAGGCCGAGAGCCAATAGAGAACGACGCGAGAGAACGATGCGAGGCCGAGAGCCGCGAGAAAACGACATGATGCCGAGAGCCGCGAGAGAACGACATGAGGCCGAGAGCCGCGAGAGAACGACATGAGGCCGAGAGCTGCGAGAGAATGATGCGAGAGAACAATGCAAGAGAACGACACGAGGCCGAGAGCCGCGAGAGAACGGCGCAAGAGAACAACACGAGGCCAAGAGCCGCGATAGAACGTCACGAGGCCGAGAGCCGTGAGAGAACGACAGACACGAGGCAGAGAACCGCGAGAGAACGACATGAGGCCAAGAGCCGCAAGAGAACGACATGAGGCCAAGAGCCGCAAGAGAACGACATGAGGCCGAGAGCCGTGAGAGAACGACAGACACGAGGCAGAGAGCCGTGAGAGGATGACACGAGGCAGAGAGCCGCGAGAGAACGACGCGAGGCCGAGAGCCGCGATAGAACGTCACGAGGCCGAGAGCCGCGAGATAATGACACGAGGGCGAGAGCCGCGAGAGAACGCCATGAGGCCGAGAGCTGCGAGAGAATGATGCGAGAGAACAACGCAAGAGAACGACATGAGGCCGAGAGCCGCGAGATAATGACACGAGGGCGAGAGCCGCGAGAGAACGCCATGAGGCCGAGAGCTGCGAGAGAATGATGCGAGAGAACAACGCAAGAGAACGACATGAGGCCGAGAGCCGCGAGATAATGACACGAGGGCGAGAGCCGCGAGAGAACGACATGAGGCCGAGAGCCGCGAGATAATGACACGAGGGCGAGAGCCACGAGAGAACGACACGAGGGCGAGAGCCGCGAGAGAACGACATGAGGCCGAGAGCCGCAAGAGAACGACACAAGGCAGAGAGCCGCGAGAGAACGACACAAGGCAGAGAGCCGCAAGAGAACGACACAAGGCAGAGAGCCGCAAGAGAACGACACAAGGCAGAGAGCCGCGAGAGAACGACATGAGGCCGAGAGCCGCGAGATAATGACACGAGGGCGAGAGCCACGAGAGAACGACACGAGGGCGAGAGCCACGAGAGAACGTCTCAAGGCCGGTGGAGATTGATAATGAAAATATTTTGATCTGAAATCTTTAGGCTACTGATTTTAATAAATTAAACATAATTATATTGTTAGATATATTTAAAGATAAGCACTTACTGGACTGAAGCAACTTAGCTTTAATTAATATATACAAACATAAACTTTTTTTTTATGTGATTATCAAATATGAGGATTTTGAGGAAGGTTTATTCATTCACCTTTCAATCAACATTGTATTGCATTGCATTATATGTTTTAAAACTACAGAGCTTTGATCATAAACTAAGCATTTAAATGTATGATTGGCATATATAGAATGACAACTAATATTTATAAGCATTTTATGGAAGTAGTCTGCAACACTGTTATACAGATGCCATTTATTTGGATTACAATTTCATACTTTTGGCCATATAAATATCATCATCTGCACTAAATTGCATTTTTACTCAGTTTGTGCCTCTGAATAAAATAAAAGCCTGATGTATCAAATATGATACTGAACAAAAACACATCTAGTACTTTCTCTAAAGGTTCAATAAACTTTCCAAAAAATTCAATTTATTTCTGACTAATGTTTCAAATGTCATATTTTACAGGGTTAATATGCAGGTGTATTTTTAATGAACATGTCAACATTATAATCATTGGATTCAGTGTCAGAATCTGTTTTGAGTCAAATCTACTTTGTGTCATGCTAATTGTGAGTGTTTCCCTATGTAGTGCTCCAAATCAGTCACTTATCTCAGTTAGAAAAAGCCTAATATGTGGACAGTCGACAGTAAAGAAGCTCACCAGAGCTGTAGTGTTTTTATCCTAAGGTATCTTATGAAAAGCTCTTTAGATTTGCATCCTACTTGCAGTCTTGCTCAGGCTCGAGGGCTGCAAAGTGATGCTATTTAGTTGAAGACTAAGTAATGAAGGCAGTATAATCAATATTGTGAATGGCCACCGATGAATCAAAGACTAAATATTCTAGGCAGAGAGGTAGCTAAAGAGGATAAGACCTCCACATGACCTGTGGTTTGACATGTCCTGCTCAGACGAGACCCCGGTCGCACCGTTTACCGCGGTGTGATGTGAGCGCAGATTAAGAACCGCTTCCCGTCTGCCATCCACCGATAACATCGTTTGTCAGGTAAAAGATGCATTTCACTCCTGCTGTGGCATGTTTATTGTGCGTTCTCATTTCATTAGGGAAAGCAGCGGAGTCAGAGGAAATCCAGGACACTCAGCAGTTCTGTCTTATTATTTTTATGCACATAATTGGGGGAACAGATGTTGATGTTGATCATATGATCTCAATATGCGCTAATGCACACAAAAGACTCCAGGAGCGTTCTTTGAACAAACTCTCCCTGTGAACAGACAGGGAGAAATAGTTTTTTTTATCCTCCAGCTCTTGAGATATTGCCCAGCTTTCTTTGTCTTCCTGTTAGAGAGGGTTTTTTTATTTTATTTTTTTATTACTGCTGAAATATTGATACGCCAAAAAAGAGGATAGTTTCAAGTGCATGTTTTATTCGACCAAGGGTGGGATTTGAAATGAGGAAAGAGGCGTAAAAGAATGCAATATTGTAGGCCGGCTTGCGTTATTCCCATGTTTTACGACAAATACCTAATGAAAATCCCCACGGGGGTGATAGAAGCTGCTATTTAATTAAGGCTTTATAAAATATTTAACACGCTGATGATGGAGAGGGTGATTTCGCTCTGTCCACTGCTGTTTTGCAGATTTTGCCAGGCTACAGACAGAGGCACATTATAATGGGAAACAGAGACTGAAGCTAAAGAAAACCCACAATGATCCAGTCGACGGAGCATTACAACACTGCAGTGCAGAGATCTCTGCATCTCAATAGATCACCTCAAACCTTTACTGAAAAACAACACAGTTTAATGACCTCTGTCATCTGATTTATAGATTATACTTTTAAAAAGCCTTTAGTCAAAACGTCCTCCTTCAGCTCGTGCGTCACGTGTCTTTTTTGCTGTGAAATCATTTCTGATTTTTATAAAGTAAATGTAAGAATCATTTCTACATTGTTGGTAATATTTCAAGATGAACACTTACTGAAGTAACTTGGGTTCAGCTTGATTATCCATGCATCATTTTTTTTTTGAATAATCATGAGTAGCAAATATGATCATCCGGCTTTTGAGTAGGGTTTATTTGTTCACCTCTCTATCATCATTGCATTGTAAGTTTTAAAGGGTAACTCTCGCCAAAATCGAACCTAGGGTCTTTTTGTTAATCTACCCAAGTCAAACTTTCATGTAAAAGCATAATTAGAATGGAAACGGCACTTTTAAGATTGACCGTATTTTCGTTTTAGGTCAAATTGACTGGGAGTGCTTGGGGCACTTCTATGATAGCATCAAAATCGCTATTTTTAAAACACTAAGAAGGCTCGACACAACATGAAACTGTGCTGGAAGTATCACCAGCGGCTCTACACCTGAACTCGAGCACTGAGAACATTGTTTGTGTACACCGAGTTTACTAAAAAGAAAGGTTTTGTACGACTCACTTTATCAGTTAGTGTTTCCGGTGGCTGGAATTTTGTCAGTCAAAAGTGGTCGATCTCCGAATGCAACGTAATGAACTGACTCCATATGAGGAAATGTCATGAACTTGTAATTTCAGTGAAAAGCATGATAACTTATCCGTGAATTTATATGGACACACGCTTTAGGAGCTTTCCATCTGTACTCTCCTCATGTTACATTGCATTCGGAGATCGACTAATTTTGACTGACAAAATTCCAGCCACCGGAAACACTAACTGATAAAGTGAGTCGTACAAAACCTTTCTTTTTAGTAAACTTTGTGTACACAAACAATGTAGTCAATGCTGGAGTTCATGTGTAGAGCCCCTGGTGATACTTCCAGCAAAGTTTCATGTTGTGTTGAGCCTTCTTAGTGTTTTAAAAATAGCGATTTTGATGCTATCATAGAAGTGCCCCAAGCACTCCCATTCAAAAGGCATTTTAACCTAAAACGAAAATAAAATTCAATTCTAATTATGCTTTTACACGAAAGTTTGACTCGGGTAGATTAACAAAAAGAGCTTAGGTTCAATTTTGGCAAGAGTTACGCTTTAAAACTACAGAACTTTGGTCATAAAACTAAGCATTTAAAAATCATCTTAAGACATTACAGGCAGATATAGAGTGACGACTGATATAAAGATGCATGTTATGTACTCTAAGTAGTTTGTTATACTGTTTTTAAGACCTCATTGATTTACATTACACGCTATCTGAAGTTCATCTTACTTTTTGGCTGTATAAATATCATCTGCACTAAAAAAAGAAAAGAAAAGATTTGTTGCTGGTTTGATCTGCTTTAGCAAGTCTGACAGTTTTCACCTCTCTGAAAATCCTATGAAATGTAGAGGTGATTTCTTGAGATTTATTTCTTTTCTTTTGTTTGTCGGACCCCATGATGGCTCCAAACTGCACTCGCAGGCCTGGGTTTAGAAATACGTCTCCCTTTAAACACAATGAGCCTCCGGCTGGCTGTGTGTCTAAAAACCTTCCCCTCCCCAAAGCAGCGATTCTTGAACTGACTGCCATCATTACTGATCCATAGATGAAGGAAAAAGATTGTTATAGTCCAATAAAAAGTCATTACTTGGGTGAAATACGCTTAAACAAACTTAGATGGCATTAGACCGTAAACTGAACCACACAATTAGCCAGTTAAAGTGGTGTTCGCAACCCATTTCACTTCTGTAATGTGATATTTTAGTGTGAAATAGGATGTTTAATAGGGAATAAATGCAGGGATGTACAGACTTGAATTTATGCATCATGAGTTTCTCTGTTATGTTGTCTTTCTCTCTCTCTTTTCAAACAAGTTCAGAGTTTATCTTGACAAACTTTGCATTTCTAGTTAAAAAAATAAAGTTAACATTGAATTGGAATTGAATTGGGTTCTGAACAACCCTGATGTGCCCTGACGAATCAACAGGAACACACTTGCAGGAACAAACATTCGGGAAGTAAATAAGGGTATTTCTTTTTTGACTTTGTAACATTTTTAGGACTGGCTCTTCCCAGATTATTTTGTAAATGATGAAATGCATTTGGTCAGGCTTTGTAGTGAATATCCGGTACGTCTTCCGTACATCTGTTGCCATAGTAATGACTCAATGAGATGCCAAGAGGCTTCAGCTACAGCTAGAGGAGCTGTCAGTGTGGAAAGAGAGGATGGAAAACTGGGAATTTTGCCTTTCAACATGGCAACTCGCCACACTGATGAACTCACGAGGAAACACAACGATGAATCACTGTATTTTACACATGGATGTGATGTGTTCTCAAACATTCACTCATTCAGTCATTCACTCGTTCACTTGTTTTCTTAGCATTTTTTATTTATTTCGAACAGTAAATGGGTGTTTGTAAACATTTTATGTAGTTTTACTGTTTGGCTTTCTGCACATGAGGATCTGAATCACAGCTGAGGATGTTTAATAATACAATATATTCTAAGATAAATGTATTATTTCTTTTTATTTCTAAAAAACATTATACCTTAATATGCAATGTTTTAAATTGACATTTTAATTTAACTGATGTATTAATTGTTGCAAAATATTATTATATTTTATTATACAGTACAATATTCATTCAATTGAATAAAAATAAAGTATTAAATAAATAATAAATAAATTTAAAAAACTATTGCTTATATTTAAAAAAATGTCCTATAGTTTCATGGTGGAATAGCACATATGATCAATGTTTTCATAGAATTTATTCTTTCATTAATATTACTATTTTATTAATGATAATAATTTAATTCATCCTTTCTTTCTATCTATCCATTCATCCATCCATCCATCCATCCATCCATCCAAATATGTCAGATATTAATGATGATTTTTTTTCTTCATGTTTTGCATCTTGTGTTTGACTACTGAAATTCCCCCCAGGTGTTTACTTTCTGTGCATTGTAATTCAGAAAATGTCTTTCCTCACCATTCCAATTCAAATGCGGGTTCAGTGTTTGAGATAGTTCCCTTGAACAACAGCACTCCACCCACTTCACACACACTCAGGATGTGTCCTCTGTGCTTTAATCAACAGATCCATTCCGACTCGGATGAAGGGGACGGCTCTATTAAGTACACTATCTCTGGAGAGGGAGCAGGCACTATATTCATCATCAACGAGATCACCGGTGACATTCACGCCACGGAGAGATTAGACCGCGAGGAGAAGACCTCCTACACCCTGCGAGCTCAAGCACGAGACCGCCTGACCGACGGGCCGCTTGAACCCGAGTCGGAGTTCGTCATCAAAGTCCAGGACATCAACGACAGCGAGCCCAAGTTTCTGGAAGGTCCCTACATCGGAAGTGTGGCAGAACTCTC
The DNA here is from genome assembly GCF_964197995.2 of Scardinius erythrophthalmus. Taxonomy (NCBI): domain Eukaryota; kingdom Metazoa; phylum Chordata; class Actinopteri; order Cypriniformes; family Leuciscidae; genus Scardinius; species Scardinius erythrophthalmus. Next base: position 2,717,224 of record NC_138232.1, read on the forward strand.
TCCTATCGGTAAGATACCTTTTACACTGGATTTACATGCGGACCTGTTGCTTTTTAAATACTGGTATTTGAGTTTGGAATCATTTTAGAGATTTAAAGATTTTTGAAAGAAGTCTCTTCTGCTCATCAAGGCATTTATTTGATCAAAACTACAGCAAAAACAGTAATACTGTTATATATTATTACAATTTAAAATAAATGTTTTCTAGTGAATATACAGTAAAGTGTAATTTATTCCTGTGATCAAACCTGGATTTTCAGCATCATTACTCCAGTCTTCAGCGTCACATGATCCTTCAGAAATCATTCTAATATGATAACTTAGTGTTTAATTATTATCAGTCATTTTCAGTGCTCAATTATTAATAATGGTTATTATTATTATCAATATTGAAAACAGTTTTTTTGTGGAAACCTTGATTTTTCAGGATTTTTTGGATGAATAGAAAGTTCAAAAGAACAGCATTTATTTAAAATAGAAATATTTTGTAAGATATTTTGTAACTTTATATAACATTTACTGTCACTTTTGATCAATTTAAGGCATCCTTATTGAATTAAGGTATTAATTTCTATAAAAATATTTCTAAAGATATTACTTATCCCAAACTGTTTTGAACGGAAGTGCACAACTGTTTCATCTATCAAAAGCATTTCACGAGTTCACATCTACATATAATTAATACAATAAGTTTATGCGTATTTGGTGTGCTGTCCGGGGGGAGGGCTCCGAGCTCGGAGTTAGGCCCGAACCCAAAGTACTCCCCCCAGTTGGTAAGTGTAGATGCAACTGGAAGTGAGGAGATGAGGTGGAGGAGGGATGCTGACAAACTTTCAATGAACAGAGACAGGCCTGCTGTGATTTTATACTCTGTCATTGAGTTGATTACTGATTAATCTCCAGCTGTGCATAATTTGGTTAATTATCTGAACCTGCTCCTCCCGAACTTTGTTAAATAAAACCTCATAAAAAATTAAATTACATTTTTTTTTTCAAACTTTTGACCGCTAGTGTATTTTCAATATTGTGTGTTCGATCAGATCTGTGTTATTTTTCTATCATTGATATAATGTTAAAGTTTTTGGCAATATTTTGAATTATATTTTATTTTCAGATTTTCTATTTTAATTTTATTAAAAGTTTTAGTAATTTAGTTTAGTGTGTTTTTCAATATTTCTATGTAGTTTTAGATTGTAGTTTCTTTAGTTTTAGTTATTTTTAGTACTTCAGTAACTTCAACTATATGAAAATTATATATTTTATATTTTGTTTATTTTATTTCAAGCAATGTCTTTGTATGGTTTCCATTCATGGTTCAGATCACAATTCATCACAATGCATCCTCAGCGTTGTTGCACAAGGCCCAATAAAGAGGCGTTTTCTCTTTCAGCTCAATGACTGTCACAGCAGAGCAACGTTGACATGGTGTGTGTCCAAAAAACAAAACAAAATAAAAAACAAAAACATGGTAAATGTTTATTTTTTTTATTTTTTATAAAAATACAATTAACAATAGACAATTCTTGCTTTTGCAATGTGGGCATACTGTACCAAAAAGTTCCATTGTAGTACCATAGTACTTTTGTAAGTATATAAATGTAAGTAAAGTAAGTAAGTAAGTAAAGTTACTTACTTACTTTACTATATAAATGTACATGCATATGTCAAAGTACCACGGTATTGCCATCGGATACTGTGCATGAACTGGCACTGTATTTTGTATTATTCCCAGTGTGTTTTGTGTCAGCTGCGCCTCAAAGCTCTTGTGTGCGTGTTTGCGGATATAAAAGATCTTTAAATGCAGGTTACAATAATGTAATCACTGCAGCGCTGCACGGCTGTGAACTTCCTGATTGAAATTAATTCCTGCTTCCTCAGCACATCGAGAGAGAGAGAGAGAGAGAGAGAGAGAGAGAGAGAGAGAGAGAGAGAGAGAGAGAGAGAGAGAGAGAGAGAGAGAGAGAGAGAGAGAGAGAGAGAGAGAGAGAGAGAGAGAGAGTCCTTCATTCCCTGTGGGGTTCTCCACCTTTCAGTCAAATTATACATTAAAGAAGTGTGGACTTCATGTTTTATACATTGAACAGCAGAAAGTGTAATGAAATAACGGCTTTGCTTAGTCAAGCATTTCCTGATGGTTTCTGCTTGTGTTTGTGCTGGACAGAACTGCTCTAATGGCCTTATTGTTAGAGCCTCAGGAATAAGGTCAGTGTTACTCGGCCAAACTCAACTCACCATTTTCATTTAGGTGCATGAAAAATTTGTTCATAATAAGTTTCTGAGAACTTATTTAAATATTGTTTATTGTACATACAAATATGCTAATATCTTTTGAAGCTGTGTCAGACAATATAAAATAGATAGTTATGGAGTTACCTTGCTTGTTAGCAAAATAATGGTTATTTTATATGTTATGAAATTTATACATTGTGTGTGTGCGCGTGTGTGTGTGTGTGTGTGTGTGTGTCTGTGTGTGAGACTGTGTGTGTGAGTGTAAGAGAATGTGAGTGTGTGTGTGTGTATGCGTGAAATTGTGTATGTGTGAGTGTGTGTGAGAGAGAGAGAGAGAGAGAGAGAGAGAGAGAGAGAGAGAGAAGAGAGAGAGTGTGTGTGTGTGTGTGTGTGTGTGTGTGTGTGTGTGAGAGAGAGGGTGTGTCTGTGAGTGTGTATGTGTGAGTGTGTATGTGTGAGTTTGTGTGTATGAGAGAGAGAGAGAGAGAGAGAGAGAGAGAGAGAGAGAGAGAGAGAGAGAGAGAGTGAGTGTGTGTGTGAATGTGTGAGTGTGTGTTTCTCTGTGTATGTGTCAAATGTGTGTGTGTGTGTGTGAGTGTACCTGTGAAAACTTTGTAATAATTCAGATTTTTCAGTTGTTTTAGAAAGAAGTCTCTTCTGCTCACCAAGGCTGAATTTATCTGATCAAAAATACAGTAGGCACAATTTATTGTTGCTTGCAAAACTAATTTCAAACATTTAACCAGACAAGTGTGTGCAAACTTTTAATTGGTTGTGTGTGTGTGAGTGAGTGTTCATTAACAGCACTGGGATCTTGAGTGTTGTATTGTGTGACTGCGAAGCCTGGCTCATGGTTCATATGAAACTCCACTGGTCCCCTTGATCTGACATGAAGAGCTTCTGTAATTTTGCAGCAGAAAGCTTTAACCGACCAGCTAACGCGTGGTTGAAGGTAATAGGGCTAATTGTAACGCAGCAGACAGAGATAATTTAACCACATGTAGTCACTTTCCAGCAAACTCGCCCCGTAGATGTGTGAACAACTGATCTAATAAGCTCGCGCGCCGTCTTACCACTCCGGCAAAGAGAATTCAGCAATAATCATAAAAAAAGTAATCACGGACAAGCCCCGGGCATATTCATTTTCACTTACCGCCTTTGTCATTTTCTGCCTCTCTTTCTTCCTGTCTTTCTCTCTCCAGTGGCTTCGCTGATATGCATGGCCTTTAGCGTGCTGTCGAAGCCAAGTCGCATTTGTGTGCATATTATTCACACACTATAGATGCTTCATGTTGGCTAACCCACTGATGAGCCGGCAGAGAGGGACAACACACACATGCACGCACGCACACACACACACACACACACACACACACACACACACACACACACACACACACACACACACACACACACTCTCTCTCTCTCTCTCTCTCTCTCTCTCTGCCTGCTAATCACATTAGCCTGGAATCACTATAGAGGATGTTGATCTTTTGTCTGTGTTTGTTTGCAAAAAAAAATGGTTTATGGACTCTGCATTCTGCTTATGTTTGCTTAAAGGATGCTTTATTTGCTTATAAGGATCATTTTGGTTATATGTTAGACTTTATATTTGGCAATTTGGCTGTTTCTTGAGCCGAAAATCATCATATTGGAAAGATTTCTGAAGGATCATGTGACACTGAAGACTGGAGTAATGATGCTGAAAATTCAGCTTTGATCACAGGAATAAATAATTAGTGAATTTATTCACATAGAAAACACAAAACAGTTGTTTTAAATTATAATAATATTTCACAATATTACTGTTGTTTTCTGTAATTTTAATCAAATAAATGCATCCTTGGTGAACAGAAGAGACTTCTTTCAAAAATCTTTAAAATGTTTACAGTTTTTCTCGATTGTTTACACACATTTTCTGGTACTTGAGACACAATGACCACAACATGTAACTCATTCGCCAACCCCCTGAACCAATCCTGCTAAACTACAAGCACAATTCCTGCTTTACACTCAGATTGCAGTTCTAAAACACACCTTTTTCAAAACACTACACACAATTCTCTGCTTTTGGCACAATTTTCATGCAGAAAATCTCTTGTTTTCACAAGGAACACACTGCCATTCAGATACACACACTGACTCTTCACATGGGCAAACACCCGTCACACAGTTTTACAATTAGCAGTCAGAGCTTTAGCATGAAAGGGCCACAGGTGAGCTCTTCAATGGAGCAATGGATGCCAACATTGGATTTTTTTTTTACTGTAAAGGTGATGATACACAGGGCAACTTTTTGAGCAATGTTGCTGGCCAATGTTGCCGTCAACGGGCAACCAGATGAGACACAGATCCCACGACCAATCTAAATTTTCCAGATAGAAATGTGTTGCCCATTTTCAAAGTGCCCAAGCAACAATCACTCGGCAAGATTGCCCAGCAACATTGCTCAAAAAGTTGCCCTGTGTATCATCACCTTAACTATATACAGTCAATTCTTCTGTTGTTTTGTATGTAGACCACTGTATGTCCAACTTTGTGTTGGTTGGGATGTACACTGTGTACATTGTTTTTGTGGAAAAAAAATACATATATTTGTTACCGTGTATTTGTGTGTTCTGAGTATAAAAACAATATTCTCAAATATTTTACAACACACTTATACAGTCTGTAGTGAGTGTAACACTGAACAAAAAGAGACACAATGACCACATGATGAATGGAGAAGAAGTGTTTTCCATTCATCATAGTGTTTTACACTGAGCACATCAGTGTTCAACTGGTTCTTATAAATGTCTATTCATGTGATGGTTTGTGTGTGTCATTTGAAAACAAAACACCATTTTGAGAAGAAATAACATTGTTTTGAATGTAAAGTTTCATTTTGCAGGAGAATTGAGGGTTTTTGCCCATTGTGTGTGTGTTTTTGGATTTGTGTGTAGAGTTCTGAGAATATGAGGCATGCTTTCAGAAAATGTGTGTAAACAATCGACAAAAACTGTAAAATGATTCCAAACTCGCCAAGACAGATATTTTTCCTCAATATTTCATTTTTAAGCACCTCAGGATATATCAGCCTTTTGAAAATTCTGACTCTTGTTTGTTTTGAGTAAAGCTATCATTGAATAATTAAACCAAATGCATCTCTTCCCTTTCTCGAGTTGTGAGAGCCAAAGTAACACTTTAAATATTTAAGATTCAGCAATGCTTTGCCCACAGTTTCAAAACTCCTCGGATGCATGCACAAATAATATGCTGCTTGTACATGTACTATAGTTTTAGAGGGAATGTTTGAATGATTTACCAAATCTGGTTTCTGACAGTGTCAGATAATAGACACACAAAGCTGGCGGCACCATCATATTCAAAAACAGATTTGCATTTCCAGAAGGAAATAACAGCACTCACAAGGCAGCAGAAGAACAGTGTCAAAGTTCTGGGTAACTTTAGGCTTTAGGTCTATAATTATTATTACCTGTGATTGAAGGAACATGTGTGTGACATGCGGTCTTGTTGTACATTGACAGGCCTCTCGATCTCTGGTGAAAATGCCTCCATGTGACAAAAGTGCTGTATAAATGGATGGTTGTGATTGATGCGCTGGACCACTGATGGAAAGGTTATGTCACTGGGTTTGAACTCCGGCATTCTGACGTCCGAGCTGATTTGAACTGATTTGATTTGACGTTGCTCATCTTCTCCAGAGGAGTCACGGCATCTAATGCACAAAAACACATCGAGGTATTCTAAAGTGCATTAGGAAGGGGATAGTTCAAGTCAATATGTTTACATTGCATGATAGTTTTTGATCCGATTACGTAATTTTGCAATGTATCATGGGAGGAGTAGTTGATTTTCAAAGTTTACAGATATGTTTGGTTCAAATCAAAGCCTGGGTGGTTTGGTTTAGAAATCTTTAATGATGGATTCCTATGGAGAAAATGAATGGGAAAATGAGTCCCCGAACCAAGGCTGCTGTAAACGTGGATGCTTCACTTTTTAATAAAGCACTAGAGACTAGATAAAAGCACACCGTGTGTAAAGGATTCGCTGAGGAAGAAACGCCAGATATTAGGTACTTCATAGCTGCAAGCGCTTTACGCACATTGTCACATTCTGAGAAGGGACGAGAGGAGAAATGGGGCGTTCTGGTCTATTTTAAACAGATTGACTTTAAATATTCAAAATGAAAATGAATCTGCTTTTACTCAGTGTTAAATTGAATAAAATGGGATTAATATCTAATCCCCCTCTGCACGTGTTTAGTGTGCTGCTTAGATTTAGAGATTTCTGCACTGCCTCAATCCATCGGCAGTCTGTGGCTTTTGATGCCAGAAACTTCTGATTTTTGATCTCTGATGAAAGGAAGAATTCACCCCAACATTACAATTCTGTCATTCGTTCATTTAGCGGAATATTCATGGGCAAATACCTTAAAAATATTTAGTTTACGCATGCCATCTTTTGTAGTCTTTTTAAACAGTTGTATCACGCATTTACTCTTACAGAAGCATTTACTGAATAAAATGCTGCCAGTGCAAGTCTGGAGCACAATAGCAATAGTGATGGTTGCAAGAATATGCATAGTTGTCCTATAAAACACCCTGGATAGGGACTTTTTAAGTACGTCTTTGTCAAAGTGCATGAAATATATCCCATGTAAATCCTTGCGGGACTTCCTCGAGGATCACGGTTGCGGGCCATTGACTTTTACAACACAACATTACCCACCTCTTTCTATTTTTTCAGCCGTTAGTCAAATCTAAGCCCGTGTTCTTCATTTTTAGCTGGGCGAATGAAAAGTGAATGAAGTGTTGAGAGGAATAACTTTTCATGTGAAAACACTTTGGCTTTTATGGGAGCACTAAACGATTGATAATGCAGAGTGATTTGGGGGCGTTGGGTGCGTGCGACTCTGACAGGGTTAAATAGAGGAGAAAGTGAGCGCGCGGGGCCGACTGCTTTAGCGCACTAGCACAAATCTCCTTTACGACTGCAGCTCTTAAATAGCTGTCAGTCTCTGGTCTTGCATGAGCTAACCTCTCCTGGCCATCTGCTCCGTCTTCTTCACCCTGGTGTGCGGCTGGCAGACTCAAACACACTTTCTTGACACCATTAAGTGGGTCATTGCTGTTATGCAATGTCTTTTTGAACTCTTTAGCTTTTATGAATATGCGTGTGTGTTCATTTAAGGAATTTTTACTGTAAAAACACTCTGGTCATGCTCAGAAACTTCAACTTTACTAATTATAACTTTACTAATTATTCGCACGATGGCAAGAGCATAAAAGAACACGCCGACTTTTTGGGACTTTAGCTTATTCACCGTATCCTCAGAGTTAGATAAGTCCATACATACACTTCTCATCTCCGTGCGTGCCGTAACTCTGTCTGACGCACCCACCGCTAGCCTAGCTTAGCACAAAGACTGGAGGTGAATGGCTCCAGCTAGCATACTGCTCCCAATAAGTGACAAAAGTGACTCTGAGGGATACAGTGAATAAGCTAAAGTCCCAAAAGTCGGCGTGTTCCTTTAAGATTCAGTCATTGCTCAGTGAGGGATTGACAGTTAGATTGCATTAGGATGTCAAATTAACTTTCATATTTTATTAATGAAGTAAATGTACCGATTTCTGTCATTTTATCTAACAGGAAGGAAGGTTTTAGAGAGATACAAACCAACTAATTCATCAAATCCATTGATGCTTACTGATGTTTGTGCAGTTGATTTCTCACAGAAATTGTCACTTATTGGGAGATGATGTCAGAAATAAACTGGGATTTTACAAAAGTAATGTTTGAAACATTTTGATAAAAGACTGAAATATTCCTGTAACAATATTTTGTTAATGTAAAGTCACTGTAATGCACAGCCTCTTATGACTTACTGCTTAGTTCCTTTATTGAAATACAGTCATTGAAAAAAACATTTTCATGTATATATATATATATATATATATATATATATATATATATATATATATATATATTTTAATTCATTATTAAAACCAACAAACTACAATAATGCATAATAATTAAATCAGCTGTTGCCAATTGGGCGATTAATGTGCTTGACTGAAAATGCCGTTACAAACGAAATTAAGTCTATTTTAAGACTATTACGTTTTGTGTGTGTGTCATTTGTATTTTGCAGCACAATATTACCCTAATTTTACTGCTGACACATTGTTTTTAAATATATATTTTTTAAAATGTGTCAGGTTTTCAATGCAAAAGTTGATGACTAAATTACATGAGTTTAATATTTTTATCCAATATATTAATATATATATATATTTGACTACATGTAAATGCATTCCATAGCAGGGATGACTCAAGTGCATCTATGCATAAATCTTACCATCAGCGAGGGATGAGGAGGCAGAAGCTTCCCACGCAGTCTTCCGTAAGGCAGAGCACATTCAATTCAATTTTACTTTAGAGGTTCACGTCCTTTACGTATGCATTTTTCATTGGCTATTTACTCTGCTTTTGGTATGGCAGAGCGCTCATGCTTCCCTTGGCTCTTCTATGAACAGCTCTTCATCTCAAACCTTCTGGATTGTAGATTTTCAAACGGATGACATCCGATCGAAGATCACCTAGTGTGTTAATCTCACTCCCACCCCGAGATAAGTCTCTTGACCAGAGGTGTCCACTGTGGGAATCATATGGAGAGCTTCCACATCAGCTTATTGTTTGTTCTATATTTTATGATTGTGCCGATCTAGGCTTGTATGTGTGGGGAGACGCTACCCGTGGAGAACAATCCGGCCCGGCCTGCCCTACACAAGCCCTGTTTAATCCACACACACACACACACCTCGTGTCGCTCTGCAAATATGAGCAAGAGGTGGAGGATGCTGCGGGTGAAGGGCACGTCTGCTGAACTCTAGTGCTGTACGTGTGATTACTTCCTAGGGCTGAGCGCTTTCCTTCTCATAGAAACACTCGCTGGAGTCGCTGGTCAAGGAGTGAATCACGCTGGGAAATGTTCAGGTCAGATTTCACCGCAGTGCTTCACGTAAAGTCACTGCCATGCACGGATTCTCATGGCTTATTATTTTATATTTGTTGCACTAGGACATTTTTTGGGATTAGGGTTACTGTAATGTAATACAGTCAGACTCAATGTTGTTGTTTTTTATGAAAACCAGCATACTAACTGAATCAGCTACTGACAATTGACTAATTAATGTGCTTAATTGTTAGGAAAAGAATGTCACAAAAGCAAATGAAGCTTGTTTTTAATACCATTTTTTATTTATGTTTTGAAGCAAGATAAGACCCTGACATTTCTCAACACCCTTTTACTCAATGTTTCATATTTCATTTTACTGTATGTAGAAATTAAAGGGGTAATTAAACACATTTTTGCAGATGAGAGCTATAAATATTCATGACTGTGTAACTGTTTAAGTTTAGCATAATAAAGACATTATTTAAGGCACATGTATACAGTAATTAGTTCATCACTAATTATTAATATAACTTAATAGCATTTCTTTATGAATACAGCTGTATTTCAGATATAGAAATTCTAAATGCTGCATATATTCTCCTGAGAAAAAGAAGAAGAATTTTTTCAAACATTGCTCATTTTTACAAAGATACTAAAGTCTGCAAGAGTCAGAAGTCTCAACATGAACTCAAATATTTCTCATCATATTTTTTAGAGGCCAAATGATCTCTTGTCTAGTTATTTTCCTCAGAGCAAAGAAAGAGCAATCGTTGAGCAAAATAATCTTTCCTCTATGATGAAGGATTGCTACTGCGTCTGTAACCGATAGCAAAGAATAATCTGTTGCTAAAACTCTGCATGTATTTTTATCTTTTTTCTCTCACACATGACATTTGTTAGGCTATTTTAGATTAGTTTTCTTAGCGTTTGCTTTGCTGTACTTTTGAAGCTATTTTAGTAAATTAATAAATGAACGAATAAGTCAATATTAAATAAAGGTTGCACATATTGAATTTCCAGCCCACCCTTGCAGAATGCTATATTGTGTGTGTCCCCACAAAGATGGCAATATCCCAAATCCTGAAATTTGTTTGTCCCCATGGGGAAAACAGCTTATAAATCAGACTAAGTGATGCTTTTTGAAAATGTAAAAATGCAGAAAGTTTAGTGTGATGGGTAGGAGAATACACAGTTTGTACAGTATAACAACCTTATGTCTTTGGAAAGTCCCCATAAAACATGAAAACACAACGTGTGACGTGTGTGCGTGCATGTGTGGGTTATAACTGTGAAGAGCTGGATCAAGGGCTGCAAACATGCACTTTTTCCCCTTCCATCTACTTCGGGAGCAATATTTGCACTTGGTAGAACACACAGAGAGCACAAACACACTACTATTACACTCCCGAGCAGCCTTTTCCTTATCTCAGGCTTGAAACCTTTAATGTTTTGGAAATGAAGCAGACCACACTTACAAAAAAGTGCAGTACCATGGTATTGGATGGTAATGTTATACTTTATACGATGCCATAAAACACGGTTTTGAAACCACCCCTGTTCCCTACCGTCAGAAATATGTCACCAATCAGAGAAGGCAACTGTCTAAGGCCACATTTAAACATAGCCGGGTATTTAGAGAAACGAATATTTCTCCCCCTCCGTTTTAAAAAATAACATCGTGCACACAACATCGTTTTCAAAAAAAGTTGTCGTTTACATCAACCCGCATAAATACAATGGGCGGCAGTGTAGGGAGAAGGATAAAGCCATGCAAGCCAATCAGAATCCTCAAAATCGACAACAACGAATAGCACGAGCGACTTCCTGTTCCTTTCAAAACAACAGACATGGAGCGAGGTTTGTTCGTGTGGACAGACAGCGAAGCAAATGCAAACAGGCCAAAAGCGTTTGCACAAAAGTAAAAATGAGTACCACTTTAACAGCATCCATGATCAAATAGTAGCCAAACAAACTCTAAACATAGGGCGCTCACATGACGTAAGCATTTTCTGGCGCATAATGTGACGTTTGAGAACCTAAAACCCCGTTTCTCCCAGTTGACATGGCAACACATAACCGGCGTTTTCAGAAATCTCCACTTTGGCCGGAGTTTTTAGAAATAATCGTTTTCTGGGATAAAAACGGCGTTTTCGTGTAAATGACAGGCCAAAACGCAGGGAAATATCTGCGTTTTCCCATCGTGTAAACGGGGTCTAAATCTGAGATGGTGAACGGAAATGTGGTTTGTGTAACATCAGCAACACATTATTAGCTGTTTGATATAGTCAAGACAAAGGATAATCATATCAGTTACCGTTATGTGTCGACTTTTATTCAAATTCTGAATGGATTATAGTCTATAAACTTGCAAATACAGCTTATAATCACTAAGTTCTCACAAAGTTCTATTATAATCAATATTCTACACTGCACAAATAATCTCTTATTTAAATAATGCCTACACTTTGACCATGTCTACACTAATACATTTTCGTTTGAAAACGTATATTTTTCTCTCCGTTTTGGCCTTCCGTCCACACTGAGACGCCGCTTTTATTAATGAAAACGAAGCTTTTTTGAAAACGCACTCTGTTTTCACATTGTAGTGTGGATTGTGAAACCGATGGTATTTATTCATGTGAAGCATATTGTACCAATAGATATTCATGTTTATAGGCCTACCAGTATTGTGCTATTCACTTTCACACTGTTGCTAAAAATATTCTACATTGCACACTCTTCATATCACAGTCCTATAAAGATGACAGAATTTTCTCACATTTGCTGTCCTGCGGCAATACATGAGAGCAGTTTCATTTTAGACCAAACATATGGTGACTGCGTGCGACCTGGACCGCATCAGTGAATGGTGAGATATTTTACTAAATAAAATGATCCTGTCAGAAGAAATTGCGCGATAACTTTATTATTTATTTTTCTGAATCATATCAGGGATCTTTTGAGGGGTTTTACGTATGCGCAGTAAGCTGAATTTAGCATTTTCAGGCGTTTTTCAAAAGTTTCTCATCCACACTGAAATGTCTGAAAACGCCTGAAAACGCTAGTGTGGACGGAGAGCGTTTATAAACGAAAACGCCGTGAGAGGATTCGCTAGCATGCAGAACGTGCATGGATTCTGACTAAATTAAACATGTCTGATTGGTCACTGCATTCAAGAGATCAACAAACATGTCTGTGATTGGCTACATTGCTCACCGCTGCAAAAACGTGTGGTAAATAGACATATTGATGTTCTCCAGAGCGCAAAGACAAATATGCACAGGAGTGTTTGCCAAATCCATTTCGTCAATATGATATTATTACAGTATCAACTGAGGGTGCTCTTGTTTTCCTACCTGTATAATTCGCTCTTTCTCTCCTTCTTCAGAATCAGTTTTTGGTTCAAACATATATGGCTGTATAAAACCATAGTGTTTACTACAGTCTGAGTGGATCATGTAATCCGAGCTTCTGTGAGTGAGTGGAGGCGGAGACCAATTTGCATATTCATATATCCACGTATACTAAATGAACCAAGGGTGTAGAGTTACATTCAAGCTATTTTAAAAAATGAAGAAATTATTTTCACAGGAAAAAAGAAAAAAAAAATTAAATATGTCATTATTAAAGGGATACAGTTATTGACTACAGAGGGACTTACTAAAGGTGAAGAACCTTTCTTTTTTAGAGTTCATGTTAAAATCAAATCATGCACACTTTTGTTAATGCATCACGGTTGAGTGCTTTTTTCTTCGGCTGATGGTGGTAAATAGTTTCCAGTAATATAATTGTGTATGTCTCAAACTTCTCAAGTGTGTTTTCCTTTTATGCGTTCCCAGGAGCCACCGCAGGACTCATAAACCAAGATCTAATGACCTGTTAGTGAATCCGAGGCTGTGCATTAATAAGAGACGTTGCTAGAGCTTGCTCATCCTGTTTGAGTGTAAACACAATAAAATAGCATTTGCATTTATATCGTTTTTCACTAGTGGCATTACTAGACTCAGGGAGGGCCGTCGGACAGCTTCATGCTGATTATTACCTGTGGAAAATTAAGATAAGTAAGTAATCCCATGAAAGGAAATGGCTTCTGCATCTCAACTCCCAGTTAACAAGAGAAATGCTATCTTACAGTCAGGTTTTTTAATGCAATGCAAACAGTTTTCAAAGTTATCCTAGAGCAGAGTAGGCGTCCGTGATCTTTTGAAGATCGCTATGAAAGCTTTTTTTTTTCTTTTTTTTTTTTTCTGAAAATGGTTGGCAGGAGTTTGTTGTTCTGAATGGCGATACGCAAAGACTTTTTTCTTGATATACCAGCAAATCTTCCTCGCGGTAGCTTTGCCTCCGCAGCTCCATTAGGCAAAATAGAGTGCTATAAACAAAACTGAACTTGAAAGAGTGGCCGTACACAGAAAACGGCAAATGTATAAGAATACCCTGCGAGTTTTATCCGAGTGTTTGATGTTTGCTTCTGTTCACGCCACGGCTCTGGCCACGAAACGGATGGAAGGTTAGAGAAAGCGAAAAGCTATCAGACTGATACCGATCAGGGTGTTTGGCTTCAGTGAAAGTGGTTAGCTTTAATGATAAAACATTGTCCTTTTCTGTAAGCCCTCATGGGAGGTGGCTTTTGTGACTGAAGACAAACGAGATTTTGACACTTCCTGTTAATTAACCTAATTAGCATAGGCCTATTATGTGTCCGGACAGTATCGTGACAGGCCTCCGTGAGAGACTGCAACCATGACCTTTAGTGGACACCACCAGCTGTCACCAATTATCTGCAGACCGATCGGCCTGAATAAAAGCGCTGGAGTTGTCCTTGAGCGCCGTTTCTTCACTACATATGCAGTCACCGAGCACTGAAAAGTCTCTTAAAGGAATAATTAGAATAAAAATCTATATTCTGTCATCATTTACTCATCTTGATGTTTCAGACCTGTTTGCTGAAAATAATGTTACAGTATATAAAGCGTCATGACATGAGAAATCACATTTGCCTTGATCTTTTGACATATAAGAGGTCTTTGTACCAATAAAACATCCTGCAAGTTTCAGAGCTTTAACATCCTCATTATAAACAAATCATTCATTTAACGCAGTGTCTATTTACACTAACTCTGCCCACTGACGTCTGGTTGGGCCAGACAAAATTGCGTAAGACGCTAGATGGTCAACAGTAGCAATACTGTAGCTGTAAGGTGTGTGACAGAAAGTTTTGGCGCAGTTCGGAAATAAAAATGAAGAAAATTTTCGAAAAGTGGAAAAAAAGTGTGTTTAACAATAAAGTGTTTATCGTTTAGGGGTTAGTGTTGGGAAGGCTTTCCTGTTATTGTCCCAATAACCATAGACAGTAAAAGAAATGGACACAGCGACCCCATTGGAACTCAGTTGAGACAAGTGAGGCCCGTTTTCAGCGATTTCTTAGCACTTCCTTTCCTGACGCGCAGACTCAAACCGAGCAAAGCGTTACACGGACCACGTGAGCAACCCGTCTGTCTTCTAGTAGCTGTGCCAAGAGAAATCTGAATCATTCCCTTCCGAATCTTGCAGAGACGGAGAGTGTGATTAGGAGCTGTCCATGAGCTTGGAGCAGGAGCAACTTTTGCTAGGTATTACGATTAATTATATTGTCATTTTGCCTCCACGTCCCCCGATTGCCCGCGAGCTTCTCCTCCCGTCCATACGGTAATCTCTCTAATGTGCGACAGAGAGTCGCGTGGTTATGACGCAATCGTTAGCCTACTTTTACAAAAACTGCTTCTACGGGGCCATAACATAAGCTACAAGGTAATGGAGCCTTTTATACATTGTCGTGTTTCTTTAGAAATTAAAAATGGACAAATGGAGTCTTCAAACGCCTCAGATGTAAAGTTATTCGCTGTCAAAGTGACGCCAAAATGAATGGAAGTCAATGGGATTGCTAACGCAAGTGAAGTTCCGCTCAAGATGGCGGCACCCGGCCGACTTCAACTTCCGGTCGACTTCCTTCCCGCTTGCCAATAACGCAGCATCCATTTAATCATTTTAATAAATATAATCATTTACACTTTAAGGGTCTCATTCATGAAACATTCGTAAATATACGAGTAAATATGTGAGTGATTTGCGCGTAAAGAGACCTTCCCGAAAACTCTTCTCCTGATTCACAAATACTTTGTAAACGTCAGATGTGATAGTGAAATGTGTGTGTGTGTTAATGAATTCCAATCAGTCGTAAATGGGACGCGCTTGCACGCTCATTCTCAATTACCATAAATCCCGCCCATTAAATCTGACTGACAACTATATATGGGCATCATATTATGACACCAAACGAAGGATTTCAACATGTCTTCTCAAAAGCGAATGAAAAAGAGAAATTTCTCAGATGCAGAAATTGAAGTTTTATTATCAGAAGTTCATTCAAAACGCCACATTTTATTTTCAAGCGTACATAGTAGCGTATCAGGTCCTTAAAAAAGGAAGCTTGGCAGCATATTACAGATGCAGTTAATGGAGTTTCATCTTTTAATCGAACAGTCCCAGAAGTGAAAAGAAAATGGTTCGACATGAAGCTTGACTGCAACACTTGGGACTTGTGGACTTGTGTTCTGTTTGCAGATGCTATTACTGGCTCTCATAATAAAAGTAAAAAGAAAAACCTTATGTAATTACTAATATTTTTTTTCATAATGCTGTGTAAATATGTACCCGATTAAGGTGAATTAAAATGCAGCCTTATTAATGACATCGACGAATAGTTATACATCATCGCACCACTGGCGTTCAGTCACTTGAAAGCTGCCATTTGAGTGTCGCGTCAAAAGCCATTATAATGACTGACGCTGTCTACACTGGACGGGCATTCACTTTCTGACGAACTGGACCATTTTAAATTGAAGTCATTATTCACTGATGATGCTCCATGAAACTCTGACATCTTATTTCCGTCCACATTCAGATTTTTTCAGGGAATACCAGCAGATTTCAGTCTGTTCCTTGCACACAGGTATCACATCCCTTCAGAAGACTTTTTTGTCCCTTTTGTAGCTCGACAGACATGGTCACTATAAGCGATTGTTGTATATAAAAGAGCTTTGTAGCTTCCTGCGAAATTCTCCTTTTGTGTTCCACCGAAACGAGAGAATCGTACAGGTTTGGAATGACATGAGGCTGAACACTCCTCCTTTAAACTCTGTGTGCCTTATCTTCTCCCCGTCTTCGTTTTCCAGGCTTTTCGTGCGAGAAGATTGCATTTCCCCCTCAGGAATAAGGTCCATTAAGTTTTATAGGCTGCAGGCTTTGCTTTAGTTAAAACGTGTGACTAAATGTAAATATGTGCTTTGTATCGGGAGCCAGGAGGCTGTTGAGATGCGCACAATTGGCTCAGGAAATGCATTGAATAAATTGACTTAAAGAACAGCTAAATGCTCTGGAAACGCTTACAACTTGATGGAAATGAGGTCTATGAAAATATTGTTTTACTTGATGAAACAACAATCTAACGTAAAACAATTGATGTGTTGAATACAGGGACGTCAGTGATGAAGGTTATGGCCTCGGACGCGGATGACCCGACCTATGGAAGCAGCGCTCGGATCGTTTACAGCGTCCTGGACGGAGAGAGATTCTTTACTGTTGACCGACAAACCGGTAAGCACATCAATTTGTTCTCTACATAATCATTTCTAATGAATAGGAGCATTTGCATGTTATCTACAAATTGGATACTACTTTTAATTGGCGCATTTGCATGCAAACATCACAGTGTCAAGTTTTGCACGATGACTTCCTCTCACTTTCAGAAACTGTAAAATACAACTTTTCAGTTGTTGACTATTCATTTTTTGTCATTCTAGTGAATTGGCCACAGATTTTAAGCCATCAGACATCAGACATCAGACAGACAGTCATTCTAGTAGAAATAGTTTTCTGGTGCCTGTTTCTTTTTTTTTTAGACTGCACTATCATTTTGTGTAGGTTATTTTCCAAGGTGTTTGTAAGTGCACTCAGCACTGAGGTTTGCCAAAAAAAAAGAGTTCCTAGAAATGTAGCAAATTGTCTGTTGGTTGAAATTTTGTTCTTAGTAGAAATGTAGAGTGCAACAGGGTTCAGGAAGAAGAAAAACACATATATAATTCGATTTTTAGCATTAATGTATGAGTGATAGCATCAATTAATACATTATTTATTTTTATTTTTTTTATGAAATAGCTAGAATCCTCAAGTTAGATCTAACTCTTTATTGAAGCTGTTTTATTTTATTCCTTATGGAGAAAGTAAAGAGAAAAATATATCATATACTACTGTTCAAAAGTTTGGGGTCTCTTATGCTTACAAAGGCACTAAAATACAATTATTTCTATTGTATTGTTGTAAAAATGTATTTTATTCCTGTAACCAAGCTGAATTTTCAGCATCATTACTCCAGTCTTCAGAGTCACATGATCCTTCAGAAATCATTCTAATATGATGATTTGATGCTCAAGAAACATTTATGATTATTATCATTGTTGAAAACGGTTATGTAATATTTGCAATCTAAATCTTCCCTTTTTTAACATTATAAATGTCTTTACTAACACTTCCTTTCTAAATGACCCGAAACTTTTGAAAAGCTGTGCCTTTTTATGGCCCGATACAAACTATAACCGATAAAGTTAGTTTTAAAATAACGGTTTTCTATTTGAATATATTTTAATTTATTTGAATCTTTACTGCCCTTTTGATCCGTTTAATGGATCCTTGCTGAATAATTAATAATTATAAATAACTTTAAAAAAAAATCATATTGACCCCATGCAAGCCTTTGAAGGCCATCGTGTTTTACACCTTTTCATTTATTATAAATGAGTGTGTTTTTGAATGCTGTGAAAAATATTTTCAGTTTCCTCGCATGAAATAATTATGTAGCATCAGAGTGTTTTCCTGCTGGCGTGAGGTTTTAGTGGAGCTATATGCAGTGCGGTGTGAGTAAACATGAACTGGCCGTCATCACTGGAATCTCCCGGGAATATCTCAGCGTGTGTTGCCTGCGTTCATCCCCGGGGAACTAGCACTAAACTTTTAATGATTTCTTTTTCGGGCCGGCGGGCACGAGACCTTAGAGCACCGGATGATAAATGGCTTGGCTTGTGCCACGTTAACCGCTGGACTTTTTGCACGCTCCTTCCTTCTGATCTGAGGACAGTTAGATGAGCTGGAAGAAGACGGCCTGCGTGTTTTGACCTCGTTTCTTTCTCTGAACTTCCAGAAAACCTGCGTTATAATCCCTGGACGGGGCATTTAGTCTTTGACACGGGATATATAAAAAGGCTATTTGAGGAGTTTGATATTAATATCAATTTATTAGATCCGGTGTTTTTGAACTACGGGTTCTCATCTCATGTTCTCCAAATGTTCGAGCCGTTTGATGATATTCTCATTTGCTTCTGCAATTTTCTCAAATGAGAGGAGCTTTTCAACCTCTTGCTGCCCTGAAATTACCAGAATATGGAAAAGATCCCTACACTGAGGATTTACTTTGAGCAATTTTCTCTCAGAAATTGCTAGTAAATTGCACAAATAATTACAAAGAAATGGCGAGTCACACATTAAATAAATGTGAAATTTTGAAGTGGAAAGACTGAAATAGTATTTCGATAATCTTTGCTTCATTTACAAGTTTGAAACTCCAGAGGAAGATTTTAATGCTCTTTCAAAGCTCCAATAATATTTTTTTACATGTCTTTCCAGAAAAATACACATGATTGAGACCATCGTTGAGAGAAACTAAGAATATAGAGCTATGAAATTAATCTGGACAGCAGCTCAGATCAATTTGATCATGGAAGAATTTGATGAGGAATGTGCCAGATCTCTGACTTGGATTGCAGACTTCATTCTGAGCGTTGTTGGCATGAAGAGAAACAATGTGGTCTTTTTACCAGGAAAAACATCTGAGAAGCAGAAGACTTAAGCAAAATTCTCCCTTTGCTTTCATTGAAACAGTTGAGATATTAAGGTGATCTCATTTGTGTTCATCCTGCCCGATGCCTGACCCTAATCTAGCCAGAACTCCATGTTTCCTTCAAAAGTCTTTCAGGTGGAGTGCTTTGCATTGGCACAGCTTCAGACTGCACTTGTAATGGATCTGACCTCAGGTCAGCAGCTTTATGTGGTTGAAGAGAGAAAGAGAGAGAGAATTGTGCTCTGGACTCTTAAAAGCAGCACACGTATCTTTAGCAGCGAGCTCTTTGCACAGATGTACTCTTCCACACAAACATTGCCGACGGCTAGCGGTTCCTCACTGGGAATGCAGAGTTCCTCAGCGGTGTTACGAGAGAGAGAGAGAGAGAGAGAGAGAGAGAGAGAGAGAGAGAGAGAGAGAGAGAGAGAGAGAGAGAGAGAGAGAGAGAGAGAGAGAGAGAGAGAGAGAGAGAGAGAGAGAGAGAGAGAGAGAGAGAGAGAGAGAGAGAGAGAGAGAGAGAGAGAGAGAGAGAGAGAGAGAGAGCAGAAGAAATGCAGATAGAAACAAAGCAAAGAAACTGACACAGAGAGCCAGACGTGCATTTGTTTGTTGCACAAACCCACAAGGAGTGCCATGGTTTATTTGTTTTTTTCCGTTGTTGACTACAGAAACACAGCACCTTTTTATTATCTTATGTTCAGAATGTTTCAGAATAGTGTTGTTTGGAGCATGAAAACATGTCTGGGTCATTTTTCACCCCACAGTATTTTTTTAGCCATTAAGATTTTTTTCCATTGTGACATATTCTAGAAAATTCAAGCAAACTTCCTCTCAAATGCACAGTTTTACTTTTTAGATGGTAATATTTATTTTACTTTCTTCAATTTATAAATATATATATATATATATATATATATATATATATAATATACATGTATACACTACCGTTCAAAAGTTTGGGGTCAGTAAGATTTTTTATGTTTTTAAAAGAAGTCTCTTCTGTTCACCAAGGCTGCATTCATTTGATAAAAAATACAAACAAAAACAGTAATATTGTGAAATAGGGCTGAACGATATTCTGTTTTAACATCGACATCGCGATGTGCGAATGAGCGATAGTCACATCGCCGGAACATGCGATGTGAAGGGTAACTTTACGTTAGTAGCAGGTAGCACCCATAGTGTAAGAGAACGGTAGCACACAGTAAACACAAGTTTGTTGTATGGCTTTTTGCTGGGGTGACATACGCGTTCCGCGTGCCTGCACAGTGATTGGTTCGCTGTGCCGCAGCTCACCGCTCACAGCCAACATTCACTGGCAATCCTATAGCTAAAAATGCGCGACGAAGAGGATCCGCCGCAAAAAAAGTCAAAATCAGCTATTTGGGACTAGCCTATTTCGTCTACAAAAAGGAGGATGTTGACCAAAAAGAGGTAGGCTACTTTGCTGGAGTGTTATTAAATTGTGGATGGTTGTCTTTAAAAAAAAAGTCGTTTCGTGTTTGCATTTATGAGGAAAAAAACAATGTTACGTGACATTACGGACTCGTCACGCGGCCGTTATGAAAGCGGCACTAAAAGACTGCTTTAAAACTTTCACAGAGACCTCAAACAGAAGCACAAAGCCTTTCTTTAAAACGAATTTCGTTTTGTATTAATTGTATCTTAATTTTAATCAGTATTTCATTATCCAATTTCCTGGATTTAATAAATAGCCTAAAAATTAAATAAAGCAGCCAGCGCCTGAACTGGAGATTAAGCTATCATCCATGAACCGAAACTCAGCATAAAAGGTAGCCTACTCGCCTCACACACCGAAAAATAACAATAATAATAATACAAAAATAGAAATATAACTATTATCTACAGAAGAACCATTAAAAAAAATAAAATAATAATCTGTATGAAAAGTGCATTTCTCCCGATCACTGCTGCGAAGATCGCGAGTCAGGCTATTGTCAACTTCATCTTTACAGAAAACACTTGTTTATTAATAAACAATTAAAATGTTTCATTATAATATTTTACATACTATTAATCATTACTTTTGCTGGGTCCAGGTGCCGTTTACATGAACGCGTCACTGAATCAGCACAGAAAACATAATTTTTCGGGTCCTAGAACCTGAAGAACGTTAGGTCCTGTATAGAACGTTCACCGAATTCTGAGAGAAATATGTTTCTGGAATAAAATATTAAGTGGCCTTTTTGTCACTTGTAAAGAAGCTTGCTTATTAGTGAAATTAATAATAACATGGAATGGTAATTATTGACTTTAGCCTGGATTGATGGCTCGCAATATCGCGATATATATCGTTGGGAAATAAATATCGCAATGTAATTTTTTTTCCAATATCGTGCAGCCCTATTGTGAAATATTATTCCAATTTAAAACAGCTGTTATCTATGTGAATATACAGAAAAGTGTCATTTATTCCTGTGATCAAAGCTGAATTTTCAGCATCATTACTCCAGTCTTCAGTGTCACATGATCCTTCAGAAATCATTCTAATATTGCTTTGCCCATTTCTCATATCATTAATCTGAGTTTAACAGCAGGTGTTTTCCCCTCACAATGGAAAAAAGCAAAAATTTTACCTTTAATAAAAAATAACAAAGAACAGTTTTCAGGTCAGAATAGCAGACCAATAAGTTTATTACCGGCAGTAAGCAAAGTGATGGAAAAAGTTGTGTATGATCAAATACAAGAGTATTTGGAAGTAAATGGGTTAAACACAATGTATCAGCATGCTTATAAAATGGGTCATTCCACAACAACAGCACTCACTCAGTTAACTGACTATTGGCTACAGGAAATTGATAATAAGAATTTAGTGGGCACAGTATTTTTAGATCTAAGTGCAGCCTTTGATGTTCTAGACCATAATATTTTATTAAAAAAGTTAGTTTGTTATGGATTTGAACCAACTGCTGTTAGATGGATTGAAAGTTATCTTAGAAACCGTAAGTATACAGTTTACTTTAATGGTAGCTACTCTGAGGTGGAAGAAATGAGTTGTGGGGTGCCCCAGGGCAGTTGTTTAGGACCCCTTTTATTTTCCGTTTTCACAAATGATTTTCCACTTGTAATTAAACATGCAACCATGGCAATGTATGCAGATGACACAACATTGTGTCAATCAGCAAGAGATATAGATCAACTGAATATTATGTTAAATATGGAGTTAGACTTGGTCATACAATGGATTACTGACAATAAATTACTTATTAATGCAGGTAAAACAAAATGTATGATACTTGGGTCAAAATATTTTCTTAAGCCATCATTAACATTGCACTTAGATATAGGAGGAAATGTGATTCAGCAGGTAGAAGAAATTCATCTATTGGGTGTAATTGTGGATAGCTCATTGTCTTGGAATAGCCAGATAAATAAAATATTGCAAAGAATGGGCCGTAGTATGGGAATAATCAGATACTGTAAGAAATTTATTCCCGAATGGCTGACCAAACGATTAGCCCAATCTTTAGTATTAGTTCATTTAGACTATGCGTCAGTTGTTTGGTCAAATACCAATGAAAATAATTTATACAAATTGCAAGTCGCACAGAATAAAGTGGCACGTATTGTTTTGGGTTGTCCATATACAACTAATATAATCACAATGCATAATAATTTGGCATGGTTAACTGTAAAATATAGATTGAAATATTGTCTTTTATCATTTATTCATAATATCATTGAAACAAAAACTCCTGAAATAATTTACAGAAAATTAACATTTTTTGCTGATCAACATAATTACTGCACAAGACAAACAACTGGAATGCGATGTGTTCTGCCTCAAGTCAGAACTAATCAGTTTCAGAGAACAGTTTTTTATCGGGCCATGGTTGCATGGAATGGATTACCAGGATTTTTGATATTGGAAAATAACAGAAATTGTTTTAAAAAGAAATTAAAATTGTTTCTGTTCACACAAGAGGCATGATGCTGGAAGAGTATGGTAATATGGAAAGATGTTTTTGTTTGTGTTGGAGAGCTATTTATGGATTATATGTTCAAATGTATAGCATTTTTTGTTTGTTTGTTTGTTTACTTATTTAATTGCATTGGGCTATTGTAGATGATGTCCAGTTTGTGATGGGTGTGAGTGGGTGAGTGTGCGTGTGAATTATGTATAAAATTATGAATTATGTAAATTTGTGATGTAATGAAGAGGAGACCCCAGGAAGAATAGCAACTGAGATTTCAGGCGCTAATGGGGATCTTAATAAATGAAAAAAAAAAAAAAATAATAAATAAATAAAATAAATCAATACTTTTATTCATCAAGGATGAGTTAAACTGATCAAAAGTTACAGTAAATACATTTATAATGTTAGAAAATATTCTATTTTAAATAAATGCTGTTCTTTTGAATTTTCTATTCATCAAAGAATTTTGAAAAAAAAATTGTACACAACTGTTTTCAACATTGATAATAATAATGAATGTTTCTTGAGCAGCAAATCATCATATTAGAATGATTTCTAATAACTCTAAGGACAGGGTTTTTTATTTATTAATAAATCTAATAATAAATTACAGTTTAAAATATATTAAAATAGAAAAGTAATTTTAAATTGCCATAATATTTCACAATATTACTGTTTTAATTATTGTTTTTTTTATCAAATGAATGCAGCCTTGGTGAGCAGAAGATACTTCTTTTAAAAACATTAAAATATCTTACTGACCCCAAACTTTTGAACGGTAGTGTATATGTATGTATATACATTTATTTATATATGTATGTATTTTTTAGGACCAATATCTCAAAAGGTAAAAAGGATTTTTTTTTTTATTTTTTTTTACATTTTTTGTGTTTTTTTTTGCAGATTATTTTTTTGTGAGATTATTTTCATCACATCATATATCATCATATTTATATATATTCAATTAAAAATAAACTAAAATATAAAAATATATATTAAATTATATTATATTACATTATATTAAAATGTTAGTTTATGTTTTTGTATTTTCGTTATGAACTTTTGTATAATTATATATATATATATATTCCGTTTTTTATATTTGAGATATTGATCCTATTTTTTGCATTGTTTTTTAATGCATAATATTTAATAATATAATATGAAATTAATTAAAATGTATGTTTGTTATGCACTTTAAAAAAAAATGTTAAAACTATTCCTGTTTTTACTTTTGAGATATTGGTCCTGCATTGTTTTTCTAATGCATAATATACAATAATATAATATGAAGATTATATTATATTATATTATATTATATTAATTATATTATATTATATTATATTATATTATATTATATTATATTATATTATATTATATTATATTATATTATATTATATTATATTATATTATATTATATTATATTATATTATATTATATTATATTATATTATTTTTTAGTATATTATATTATTATATTATATTATATTATATTATATTATATTATATTATATTATATTATATTATATTATATTATATTATATTATATTATATTATATTATATTATATTATATTATATTATATTATATTATATTATATTATATTATATTATATTATATTATATTTTATTATATTATATTATATTATAGGACATCCAAAACCAGGATGTTTTAAAAGCCATATGTCATTCAAAGTCTGTAAAGCACTTTTCTCCTGCCGTAGGAACACTGGTCCTGGAATCAAGATATTTTGGGAGTGAAATAAAGACAATGTCACTGTGTTACTCTGAAGGACTGCAATTATCCTTTGTTGCCATGGCATTGGTTCGACTCAGGCATGGAAATTATGAGAATGGTAAAGGACACACGCCAGCCTGACACTCCTGCTGCGTTGGTCCGTTTCACATCGAAGAAAAATCAAAACTCGCCTTTTTTCCCCCCAAGAATGGTGGCAAAAGATAAGCACGACCTGTTGCGTATAACCTTTCCTCGCTCTCTCTTCTGTCCTGATGTCACAGGAGCTCCACTGGATGCAGAGAATTTGACACGAAATATGACAAGCCACTAAAAATCACTGTCACTCAAACCGCAGGATACGGTTTACAGTAAAGATGAGTGAAAGATTTCATCAGCCAGGATCTTACATCTACATTAAAGACCCGCTGAAATCCCCATCAAAGCTTTGTGATGATTAATCTAAGAGTAGCTTGTTCTATCTGCACTAATCTATAATTATTTCTACTCAGAACCACCGGTTAGAAATGCAGTCCGACGAACATTACGTAATGTTTTTTTATTTATTTATTTTTTATGTTGGTTGGTTAGCCTATTATAAAAAAAATAAAAAATAATAATAATAAAAATAATAATAATTATAATTCTAATCTGTGTGAACACTTCATATTGTCAGACAGATTCCTATCTCATATAGCTAAAAATATTTTAGTATTATTTGCTATCATTTATTTGTATTGGCTTTTTATATTTTCAGTTTTCTTTTTAATTTTAGCTTAATTATTATTATTATTATTATTTTTAAATATCTCTATTTAGCTTTATTTTTATTACAGGTTGAGTAATTTTAGTACTTCAGTTTAAGATTATATAATTTGAGTTAGTTGTTATTGCAACTTTTCTAATTTGCCTTATTTTAGTGTTATTTATATAGCCTTCTATTATAGCATTTATTAGTATTTTAAATCTTCAGTTTTCATTTTAATTTGAATTTCAGCTTCAGTAATTTTACCAAATTTGAATATTTTTGTAAATATTTCTGTTTACACTCAAGATTTACACATTTCAATTAATAGTAAAATTGCATCAAATTGAATTGAATAATCATTGAACAATTGAAAAAAAAATAGAGCTTAATAAAACATTTTGTATAATCTTAAACTTAAATTTAAATATTTATTTTTATTGTTTTATGAATACGAATCACATAAATATATGTAAGGATTATTAAATTCAGTTTGATGGAAATTTACTATTAAATGAAATGCATAAATCTTGAAAAAAGACTTTTTTTTTAGTGTAGCTTTATTTGTTTATTTGTGTTTATGTTTAGGTTATTGTAGTACTTATTTTACTGAAGTTAGTTGCCAATACATTTATATTTTATTTTATTTCAGCTTTATTTCAATTTCAACAGTTTTAGTTAAAAATGCAGGTGGTTTATGAAGATTTGCGGATAAAGTTGCACTTTGATGCACTTGTTTATTAAACAATGTCAAGATTTTGTGTTGTAAGTGATTTCTGAGAAACGCTGTCGATATTTAAAATCACCAAACAACTGAATCTTCAGTTTAAAGAACATTTTATTTAAACTGAAGATAATGCTGAAAGCAAAAGAAGAGGAACTAGTGGCTTTAAGCACGTAACGTTGCTCGTGTGACCTTTTCAACACCCATTTACTCAGCCTCTCTCTCTCTCTCTCTCTCTCTCTCTCTCTCTCTCTCTCTCTTTACTTCTTTCCTCTGGCTTCAGGAGTGATCCGGACTGCCGTGGCGGATCTCGATCGCGAGACGCAGGACCGTTATGAGCTGGTTGTCAAGGCAACGGATATGGCGGGCCAAATGGGTGGTCTCTCTGGTTCTACCACTGTGACCATAGTGATCACGGATGTTAATGACAACCCTCCACGCTTCCCTCAAAGTGAGTGTGTGTGTGATGTTAGTCAGCCGCACGCCGTCAGCCCTGTCCTTAGAGTCGAGTTTATGTCTCTCAGCACTGTCCTCCATCACATTTTATGATGGCTCTGAGGAAAATGGCCTTGGAATTGTGATTTCCAGGCCTACAAAAAAGATATACTCCTTGTTTCTAGTCTAGTCCCAGACTAACTTAACTTAATTAACTTAATGCAACTTCCACTGATATCTTAAAATATGTCAGTGCCATTGTTTTGTCTCCAGATGCACACCAGTAATGTTTTTTTTTTCTATGGCACATTTATAAAAGCTACTTAAATGTCCTAATTGAACTAGGGTCTAGTCCTGGTTTAATCTAAGACCCGTCTGTGAAACCAGGCCATAAAGTTAAAAAATGTGTAAAACTTCACAATAAGGTCTCAATTGATAACATTAGTTAATGCATTGGCTAACATAAACTAACAATGAGCAATGTATTTTTTAAAGCTTTTATTAAGCTTTGTAAAAAATAAAAAATTGTAAAAAAAAATGTAATTGTTCATGTTAGTTCACAATCTTTCTGTCTATCCATCCATCCATCCATCCATCCATCCATCCATCCATCCATGCATCCATCCATCCATCCATCCATCCATCCATCCATCCATCCATCCATCCATCCATCCATCCATCCATCCATCCATCCATCCATCCATCCATCCATCCATCCATCCATCCATCCATCCATCCATCCATCCATCCATCCATCCATCCATCCATCCATCCATCCATCCATCCATCCATCCATCCATCCATCCATCCATCCATCCATCCATCCATCTATCTATCTATCTATCTATCTATCTATCTATCTATCTATCTATCTATCTATCTATCTATCTATCTATCTATCTATCTATCTATCTATCTATCTATCTATCTATCTATCTATCTATCTATCTATCTATCTATCATATTTTGTGTTGTTTGTTTCTTCTTGCTGTGGTTTCTTGTTCCTGTAAATCGCTTTGAATATGCAACTTTTAAAGGTGCTATATAAAATGATTATTATTAAATGATGTGCGAGTATTGTTTATTGTAGTTCATGTTAAATTATGTAGTTAACTAATGTTAACAAGTAAAACCTTATTGTAAAGTACTACCATATAAAAGTTATGATTATGAATAATCAATCAGACTTCGCATGAGTGGCAGTTTATCCATAAAACTGTTGCACACATTATGTGGAGAAAAATATACAGCAATGCAGAGGCAACCTTTAGGAAATTCTTGTTAACAGTGCGTTAATATAGAACAGTGATTAAACTGACCGAAACTACTTGTGCATTAAACGGTTTTATTGCACCTTCCAGCCAATCAGAATCAAGTATTCAGACAGACCATGGTATAAGTTGTTTAAAAGGATTTGTTCACCCTAGACTGAGTTCTGCCATTATTCGCTCTCCCTCATGACGTATGACTTTCTTTCTTCAGGCAACAAAAAACAAGATATTTTGAATGTGCTATAGTCAGGTTTTTTTTTTTTTTTTTTTTTTTTTTTTTTTGTGCAATAACAATGAATGACACTGGGAGCGTTATGACAGACCCAAATTGAAGTCATTATTGATTGATAATCGTTCTCTCTAATGAGCTGATTCAATGAGTCAGTGAAGAACTGGATCAGTCTGAATCATGAACAAATCATTTAAGCTAGTTATGTGAACTGGATATATTGATATAATGGAAAATATTCAACTCAAATGAACGATTTGTTCACAAATCAGACCTGAATGTACCATGACTAGCTACTACAAAGCATACATAACACACAAAGAAAGTGTATGACTTCAGAAGACTTGAACTATAGCATATAAATGCTATTTTGTCACTTCCATGGTGCTGTTTTGTCAGCTTGACAGTCCCAGTATTGCAAAGAGCCTCCAATATCATCTTGGTGAGGATGAGTAATTGATAACAGAAGTTTCGAGGTTGCTGTATTCCTTCAAATGACCGACTCTGATTGAAAACGAATGGCTTCTTTGTTGCTGTAAATGGCTGTCAGTGTGAACGCCGCTAAAGCTCTGCTGTCAGTTCTGAAGGTCTATCAAACGTCCTGTCGGTCAGAGCCTGTCAGGCGTATGTGTTCGGTCATTACCATTCAAGCCCCAGTCCAAATCTGGCAGCCTTGGAGCCCGAAAAAATTCCACTTGGCGAAAGAAATTTTTTTTGGCAGGGATTTTCTGATTAGAAATATAGCTTGTTGATTTAGGTAGATCTTATCTGTGTGAGGCTGTACTTTCTAGGCTATTATATATTTTTAATATATTTGTTACATGATATAACTGAATATACACTACAGTTCAAAAGTTTGGGGCCGGTAAGATTTTTATTTATTTTTTTAAAGAAGTCTCTTCTGCTCACCAAGGCTGCATTTATTTGAACAAAAAATACAGTAAAAACAGTAATATTATGAAATATTATTACCATTCAATATAGCTGTGTTCTATGTGAATATATTGTAAAGTGTAATTTATATCCTGTGATCAAAGCTGAATTTTCAGTATCATTACTCCAGTCTTCAGTGTCACATGATCCTTCAGAAATCTTTCTAATATGATGATTTGCTGCATTTCTTATTATTTTTCTTATTACATCTTTGATTCTTTGATGAATAGAAAGTTTGAAGGAAATACTTTCTAACATAATACATGTCTTTAGAGTCACTTTTAATAAATTTATTGCATGAAGAAAAGTATTAATTTCATTAAAAAAAAATTTGCTTGTGTTTGTTTGGTAGACTAAATCTTATTATACTAAACCTATGTAGAATTTTGTGCTCCCAGTGTTGGATCATAATGCCTGATTTTCTTGAATTATAAAAAAAAAAAAAAGAATCATATGATGTTACAGTACATTCTCAAAAGGTATATATACAATTGACAGATATATGTTCTAGTCAATGTGCTTGACTTATAGGGCCCTATTTTAACGATCTGAAATGCAAGTATCAAACGCGGTATCAAACGCGAAACGCAAGTAACTTTGTGGGCGGATCTCGACGTAAATCTAAAATGGGTTGGTCTGAAGTCGCTTCATTACTCATAGGTGTGGTTTGGGCATAACGTGAAATAAACCAATCAGAGCGACATCTCACATTCCCTTTAAGAGCAGGCGCGCTTGTTCCATGGCGGATTGCTATTATAAAGGCGGATTTGCCAGGAGCGGTTCACAGCCGAGGAGACCGACGTTCTCGTCAGGGCCGTAAAACACAGAGAAGTGACATTGGGGATGGGAGAAACACACACAAATTAGCTTCGGTTAAACAGGCGTATAATAATTTGGGTAAATGTGTAAGCTAGATTTATGCCTATTTTTTCACATCTTCATGGACACCACAATGATTTCCCTCGTGTGGAATATTTTTCCGTGTAATTATGTATGGTTTGCAAAAATGTGAACTGCTGCGTCTGTGTAGATGAGAGAAGCAAAGTGTATGCGCGTTGTGCACACGCTACATTATGGCCAAGCATGCGCCCTTAAAATAGCAACTGAATAACATGTGCAACGCGCCACTGACTTTAGGTTTCTTCTGGTCAGTGGCGGAATTGTTTTCTGAAACTGCAAAATAGCACCAGGGAAAGTTTGCGCCAGAACACGCCTCCTCTTTTCACTGAACCGCCCCCTGGGAGCGCAAGTTCATTCCCTAATTTACCGACGTGCGTCTGTGGAGGGAAAAGTCCACTGTGCGTCGGGTGCAAAATAGGAATGATACATGCGTCGGTGTACAAAGTCAATTGCGCT
The DNA here is from genome assembly GCF_964197995.2 of Scardinius erythrophthalmus. Taxonomy (NCBI): domain Eukaryota; kingdom Metazoa; phylum Chordata; class Actinopteri; order Cypriniformes; family Leuciscidae; genus Scardinius; species Scardinius erythrophthalmus. Next base: position 2,747,708 of record NC_138232.1, read on the forward strand.
GGGTGCAAGATAGGACCCATAGTGTATGTGGTGTGGCTCAGACAAATAAAAAGCACTTTGTCTCATTGCTCACATCAGAGTTGACCATGTGGGCAACGCTTTAATACATTTCATGTCTGAAAGCAAGACTGTGTGTGTGTGTGTGTGTGTGTGTGTGGTGTGCGTGCGTGCGTGCGTGCGTGTGTGTGTGTTTGCAGCCACACCGTATAAAGAGCAATGAAACACATTCAGGTATTATTTCCCTTTTCTGCTGTTCTTCCGCTCTCGCTTTCCATTTCCTCCAGAGGAAAAGCAGCATTAGCTTTATTACAGCAAAGAGACTCGCTGTAATTCTGTCTCACATGCCCTGATGTCTGTTTTTCTCCATATCTCGATGACTCTCCTCTCTCATTCTCCACAAAAGCCTCATTTATGCCAGTTTTGCTGTAGCATCTAATTCATTAAGCTGCTTTTTGCGTTGTGGGCCAAACTGAGATCTTTATACTCCGCTATGACACATACTGCACTCAAACATATTACATATGGACATTATGTAGGGCCAAGATGCTTATTAAAATGAGGTTCGTCATTGTGTTGTGTTCTTGAAACTGCTTCAAAGTAAATACAGCGCAACAGTCGGCTTCAGGGTGTGAACAGCACATTCATGTTCTCCAGAGTAATTGATTCTTAATGATAACATATGCAGACTTTCTTTCTTTCTTTGTGACAAAAGAGTCTATTTCAAATAAATGCTGTTCTTTTGAACTTTTTATTCATCAAAGAATCCTGAAACAAAAATATCACAGTTTCCACAAAAATATGAAGCAGCACAACTGTTTTCAACATTGGTTTCTTGAGCATCAAATCATCATATTATAATGATTTCTGAAGGATCATGTGACACTGAAGACTGGAGTCTTTTTATTAAATAAGTGCAGCCATGGTGAGCATAAAAGGAATTTTGCTACTGCTATATTAGTGCATATAAATGAAAATTATTAATATATATATATTTTTTCTGTTCATTTAGTGAAAAATGGTACACTAGATTTGTACTGTGACTGAAGAAAATCCAGTTTTTAATTCATTTAGATCAAATACATGCATACTTAGAAAGTATATGTATTATTATATTTTATTATATAAATATTATCAAAACGTTTTTTTTTTTTTTTTTTTTTGTATTTTCCAGTCCTAATATGCATGCATTCTCACCATGAATGTAACATAAATGAAAGTTGTGCTGTGTCTCTCCCTCACAGAGATGTATCAGTTTTCGGTCTCTGAGGGTGCCGGCGTTGGGACGCCTCTTGGCCGGGTGATCGCGACAGATGCAGACATGGGTGAGAATACGGATATGAGTTACCTGATCAAAGATGAGGAGGGGGGGGAGCTGTTCAGGGTCTCGACCGATGGAGACACACAAGAGGCCGTCATCACCATCAAAAAGGTAGATGGAAGAACTCTCAGTCGTGCCATTTCGCGCTCTGAAGGTCGTCCTGCCCTTCATGTGCCCGTATTGTGTGTGTGTGTGTGTGTGTGTGTGTGTGTGTGCTTTCTGATGTTCAGTGCAACTACTGTTCTATAACATCAAGCGGTGATTCAACAGATGTGCACAGATGCACAAAGGTGCACTTCAAATTGTACATTGAAAAATATTAATTGTTTTTCTATAACTCTAAAAAAGCCTGTCATAGAAAAATAATTATAGTCTGAATTTGTTTTTTGTTTTTTTTAGTTGAACTGTTTAACCATTAGACAAAATCTTAAATAAATAAAAAATGTGCATGTGTTTTATGTTTTGTTTCACATTTGATATATCAGGCTTTTATGGCTCATATGATATAGTGAAAATATGGAGTTCTTAATATAATTTTATTCAATTTGGTGCAGATGTTGATATTTATATGGTCAAGAAGTAAGATGAAATTCTGATAGCTTGTAAATTAATTAGATTTTTATAGCACTATAACAAACTACTTACATAAAATGCAAAGAAACATTAGTCGTCACTCTATATCTGCAAATAATATGTCTTAGTAAGATGATATTTAAATGCTTAGTTTATGATCAAAGCTCTGTAGTTTTTAAAACATAATGCAGTGCAGTACAATGATGATTGAGAGATGAACAAATAAACCTTCCTCCGAAGCCTGATGATCATATTTGATACTCATGATTAAAAAAAAAAAAAAATGTATGGATAATCAAATAAACCAAAGTTGCTTCAGTCAAGTAAGTGCTCATCTTGAAATATAACTAACAACATAAAAGTTATCCTTACGTTTACTTTATAAAAAAATCAGTAAAGATTTCACTGCAAAAAGACTTGTGAAGCACGAGCTGAAGGTGGACGTTTGTACAATTATACTAAAAATATTTTTACTTGCTTAAAAGTCTATTAATCGGACGACAGAAGGCATGTAGTGTTACAACATGTAATTGATCCTTTCCAGAGGAGTTTCTAATTGCCTCTTTCTTTCCAGCCTCTAGACTTTGAGAGCAAACGCACACATAATGTGGTCGTAGAGGCTGTAAACAAACACGTGGACCCTCGTTTCAAGGATCTCGGGTCTTTCCGGGACCAAACCATCGTGAGGGTCAGCGTGACGGATGTGGATGAGCCTCCCATCTTCATCCCTCCGGCCGGCACCATCATGGAGGTTCAGGAAGATGCTCGGATGGGTGTGCGGGTGGGAACCGTGATCGCAAAAGATCCGGATATGGAAAAAGTCCCCGTCAGGTACAGTGTGGCCCATAAATAAACCGTACATCTGAATTTACACATGACTGAGATGTTCCTCGATCATTCAGAGTAAGGTTTCATTTGGAAATATGTCACTTTAAGGAGCTAAAATGGGTTGCAGATGCTTTATGTTGACTGATTGTGATTGTAATGTTGTTTATAAATGTATAAATCACGTTAAGAAACACTGCACCCTTAAATATTTAGTAGTAATTTGCCCAGACGTTTTTAGAAAAATTGTTGCATGGGCAAAACTTTGTTGCACAACTCTGCAGCTATAGATCTCACAGGGTTTTTTCATTTAAATACATCATTAAGCTTGGCAGCCACAATGCTTTATCAGCTATTTTATCACAATGCACAAGTTCAGTGACTGTGAGCCTCAATGAGATAAAGTGAAAAGGCAAAACAGTTTGTTTATTTGTGTGTGTGTGTGTGTGTGTGTGTGTGTGTGTGTGTTCACACCCTGGCCACAGTCCACTTCTTAGTTTAGACAAGGATCAATTTCTTCCATTGAAGAGCCTATTACTGGAGATATACCGAGTCACGGAAGCGTAACAAAGTGTGGCTCTTGGAATTTGCTGGCCGGAGGCTTTTCCCATCAAACTATTGGCACCTTGGCACACACAGTTATCAACCTGCCATCCTTCTTTACAAACACACATGCACAGTCCAGAAAACCTTCTTTACCTCAAGGCCTTGGAAAGCGTGTCAAAAGTCTTCTCAATCGCAAAAACTTTCTGTCTGCTGTTGTGTAGTCTTGCGTTTCCAGACCTATGACTCGAGGCAGAAAGTCTGGTCCACACTCCAGCTTATCATGGCCGAGAAACACACACTTATGCAGGAAAAGACCGCGTGACTGGTGTGTAAAGTGATCGGCCAAAGTTTGTTTTTATATGCCTTTAAGGAGCAGGTTTATCTGGAATTTCACTCCATTGTTACTTTACTGATTATACTGCAATAAAATCTAGAATGTAATTTTATTTTTATTTTTTTGTGAAAATGGGGATGCATAATATATTGTTTTCATATCAGATATCAGATGATACACAAGCATTGATCGGTATTGAATATATAAATACATTTTTATTTGATTATGCAAAATCTACTTTCATATTGTACATTATAATGTTGTTACATTGACTTAACATAACATTGATTTAGCAAATTATTTAAATGATCATATATATATATATATATATATATATATATAAGTTTTCAATACTGTGCAAAGTGTTCATAGATTTTCTGTGATTTGATCTGATAAGATGTAACATAGACTTTATAATTATTTTGTTAATAGATTTTTTAATCAGTATTATTTACTATTATTTACATACTATTATAGTATTTATTAATATTTTTAATTAGCTTTTATTTTTATATTCTCAGTTTTCATTTTCGTTTTAGTTGGCCTTTCCCCTTTTTAAAAAAAATATTATTATTATTATTATTAGCTTTTTCCGAAGCAAACTTTTCTAATTTCTACATTATATAATTTAATATTTTATTTTATATTCAATATTTTATTTTATGTTAGCTTTATTTCAATTAACAGAAGCTATTTTTAATCACATAAAAAATAAAAAAGAACTTACCTGTTTTAAATGTACAGGTCATATAATTTTATAATCTACAGGTCAATAATTTTCGTGGTGCATCCACTGAAATAGATGTCGGATCCAATTCCAGTAGTGTTCGGTCCGTCGTGTTCTAGCACAAATTAAAACCTGCTTTTCAATATGTGATGACTCTAACGTCTAACCTGTTAATCTGTGGCAATGATCATTTGCGTCGGGGTAGATTGATAAAGAACCCTGTATGTCGTTACTTGAGGAACTTACGTAAAACCAGTCAATCAAATTAGCGTTTGTTTCTATTTTTGTAAATGCATCAGATGGTCAATGAACGCACTGCGGGTGGTCAGTAGGCACGCCATCTGAATTGCCATTACCAAAGATGCCCGCCCTGCATTTTTGTCATGCAATTCGACATCCTGATAGAGCTCTTTATTCTCCAGAGCCATCAGCGCACAGAAATATGATTTACTCATTGCTGCTGCTCAAAGGTGACGCACAAGGGAAGTAAAAGGCTTTGGCTGGCCGTATAGTCTCTCTGGCACACATACACATAGCCTTTGCAAATTACCTCCATTAAAAATGCATGAGGCTGCGCTCAAAGAGCTCCAGGTGTTATAAAGCACAGCGCCGTGGCAAGCAACTCGGCTGGTTGGCTGGCACACATCTGCATATGGCATGGAGCCCATGCCCATCGGTACCACTTTAATCATCTCCATTGGACTCGGCTAGCAAACAGGGGCTTTGCCCAGAGCCCCATCACTCTCTCTTGTGCCCGAACCACCCAATACCAGCGGGACACGGGGTGGACCGAGCCCTCAGAGAGCACTGTACCTGCTGGAAAAACACACTCCAGCTATTTGGACAGGAAATATTTGTTTGTTTTCCTTGTGGCTGTAGGTTTTTATGAGCTCCAGGAGGGACATTGGTGCTTCACTGAAAAAAAAAATAATAATAACATTTTTGTTTTGTTTTCCAGTAGAAATATCTAAACATTCTTAAATCAAGATAGAAGGGAGTTTTTGCCTAAAAAAAGTAATTATAGCCATTTTCCCTTTGAATTAAGTTGATCTTTCTGAAGTGCGCTTGCAGAGAGACTCCACCCACACACTCTTCTGATTGGATGGGATTTTGGATTGTTTTGGTTGCAAGTGCAGTGCGCTTGCAGAGAGACTCCGCCCACACGCTCTTCTGATTGGCTGTGATTTTGGATTGTTTTTGTTGTGAGTGCAGTGCGCTTGCAGAGAGACTCCGCCCACACGCTCTTCTGATTGGATGTGATTTTGGATTGTTTTGGTTGCGAGTGCAGTGCGCTTGAAGAGAGACTCCGCCCACACGCTCTTCTGATTGGCTGTGATTTTGGATTGATTTGATTGTGAGTGCAGTGCGCTTGCAGAAAGACTCCGCCCACATGCTCTTCTGATTGGATGTGATTAGGGATTGATTTTGTGTACTAGAAAAGAAGACAAAATACTGAGGAAGAAAATCAGTTTTTGCAGTGTAGAGCAGGTTTTATTTTTCTTTAAAAAAAAAGGACGGAGATGTCCAATTAGTTTCCTAAGCAATCAGACTTATTATTTCTATTCTAGAATACCATTTCCATATTTACCATTACCATATTTCAGTACGTTTTTGTTGTTCTTTATCTATACATGAAGAATGTATTAAATCCAGTCGTACATTAATACATGCAGAAGTTGAACAACTCAAGGGCTTTTTTAAATCAACTAGCTCTGCACTTGTGCTTCCATGACAATTAAAAGTCAATAAGAATAATGTAGTTGAAAAATCTTTTCCACGGACTAAATTCAGACTCTTCTCCACCTCAGCTTTAATGGGATATTTTCTGCAATCTCCTTTGGGCACTTTAACTTTTTCCAAAGAGCCGCCTTAACCTATTGGCACAGAGTAATAAGCGTAAGGTAAAATAAGAAGTGAATTCATTTGTATAAATTTGTATTCCATATAAAGTCTAAAACTGCAGAAGCTGACATTAAACCCCCAGGGGTCTTAAAAAATGAAGTGAGTACAGCGAGTCAGTGGGAAAAATTACGAAAACCTCATTGAGTTTGGTCACCTCATCATTCCGTCAGAGGTGTTTGTATTCCGAATGGGATGAAAATATGGAATGGTTTATCAAAGCACTGTATGAAATATTAATCATTTGTTTGGAGAGGGCAATTGAAGTACTGACTCTAGTTTGTCCTCACAATTCATGACTAGAAATTACAATTAGTGTTTTAATTATGATGAATACAAACTCAAATAATTTTTTGTATATTGAATTAGGTTTGTGCACTCATAAATCTATCTATCTATCTATCTATCTATCTATCTATCTATCTATCTATCTATCTATCTATCTATCTATCTATCTATCTATCTATCTGTCTGTCTGTCTGTCTGTCTGTCTGTCTGTCTGTCTGTCTGTCTGTCTGTCTGTCTGTCTGTCTGTCTGTCTGTCTGTCTGTCTGTCTGTCTGTCTGTCTGTCTGTCTGTCTGTCTGTCTTATTATTGATTATTATTATTGACTACAGCTGAAACCATTTTTTTAAACTTGAAATAATATATACATATAAAAATGTATAAAACATATTTCAGTTAGTTTCCAAGGATTTTTTTTTATTGAAGTACTAATATAACTAAAACTAAATAAACTACAACTTATATACATATTTTTAAGAAAAAAATCTAATCTAATTTTCTTTTTCCTGAACTTTATTTATGTAACTAAAATTTGCAATCATATGAATTCATTTGAATTTCAGTTCATTTTAATTTACCTCCATAGAGTTGCAATTATGCATCCTGTGTTCCATATCAGTTCAAATTCACTTCAAATTCAGAAACTGAATTGGAATATAAAATACATTATTAATTCAATTCCAAATCCAACTCAAGTTGATTCTGTGTGTTGTCACAGGGGTTTCTAAAGTGAACATTAGCACCATTAGCAGTCTCTTTTGATCAATATTCTCTTTCAGGTCGACAACTATTATGACAGAGCAAAAGTTTGAAGAGCGTCTTGCAAGTTACAGTTAAACTGTTGACATTTTTACAGCAGCTACCTGAATAATAACACATTTGGTTAAATGGCATTTGAACATTTGGAGAGAAGTGTGTGTGGGTGACATGGTTTTAGAACCCGTTTTGTAACATCTTTTAATTGTAGTATGTAATTATGTACGACGTAAAAGTGGATGGTGACAGTTGCTGTCAGGGACATAAAAGCACCATCAAAGTATCCAAATAGACCTTTGCACTATTAAGCTTTCACAAGCCATGACAGTAGAGTGCAATTTCCTTCCTTCCCTGTTATTCTTCATCTATGGTATTGAATTTGTTGCATGTTTAGCTGTATGCCAAAAAAGTTCTCTGTTGCATCAGATTTTCAGCTTAAAGTTTGCTCTGTTCATTTTCAGTGCTTGACAGCCCCAGTCCCGTTTTTCATGGAAAAAAATATTGCAAAGAAAAAGGTTTTGAGTGAATGTCTCTTTAAACCCATATTTGTCCTCTATGCCCAGGTACTCCATAGACCAAAGCACAGACCAGGAGCAGATCTTTAACATCGATCCTGTAACAGGTGACATCACCCTGGGAAAGATCCTGGACCGAGAGACTGCCGGCTGGCACAACATCACGGTTACAGCGGTGCAAGCAGGTACACTTCACTTCATCAATCGCAAACTGCTTTCAGTCGTCTACGAAGTGGCCTCAATTCTGTGCATCTAATTCAGAGGAGTAAAGTCAAAACAGAGGGATGGCTTTCAGTTTAATATGTCGTTTGCTGAAATATGATCCCTACTAATGCTGACAGGGAACGTTCTGGCAAGGTTCTCTCAAAATTATGAACAAACGTTCTTCCAGTAACGTTGATAGAATGCTTGTTCAAAGTTATCTGGTCTGGTAATGTTCTGAAAACGTTTGCACAAATGCATTATTTATACAGAATGCTTTTGTCCTGAAACATTTTAGTTAGACATTCATCTAACATTTTAAATGTTACTGTTGGCTTCAGAATGTTCAAGATAAACATTCAAAAAGTAACATTCCAATAATGTTTGAAGAATGATCAAATGGAATGTTTATATTGAAGGGATAGTAGTTCACCCAAAAATGAAAATTCCATTCCTGTATGTTTTTAATTCTTCTTCTGAACACAAAAGAAGTTCTGAAGAATGTGAGTAACCAAACAGTTGAGGGACACTCATTGACTTCCATGGTATTTTTCCCCCCGTATACTGTATGATTAAATGATGACAGAATTTTCATTTTGGGTGAACTATCCCTTTAAAGTTCGCATAACCAAGAAAAGAAAAAAATAGTTTTCAAAACATTTGAAAACAAACTGGGCTTTTTGAACGTTCAGAAATAACATTTTCAAAGCACTCTGGGATGCTGCAACAGTGTCTTATAAAGACAATGCCGAGATAACGAGGCTAGATTGGTGGACGGAGCTAAGCGGTTATTGTGTTCATAAGGAATAACATAACCCCAGTGATTGTTTTTGCATGATAGATTGATGTAGAAATGAACTTTAAAAACTGCGCAAAGGTTTATTGTCTGATGGTCTGAATGTCATTGCATTAGATAACATGCAATGATATATTGTATTATAAATAACAATGCACAAATACACTTTTGAGCACAAATACAGACACTTGATATAATGCAATGGTATTCATGCATTTTTAAGTGTCCAAATATGTTTTGGGGCCAATATCTTGTTGAAAACGTCCATCATCTTTTTTCATCTAGATGTATTAGCTGAGCTGGGATGATTTGACCCTTTCCCTCTTTCCTCTTTTAACATTCAGATCTCATTTTTGAAGTTTTGAATCAAGACATATGGTTTCCACGTCAGTTGTGTCACATCTTGGGCTTTAGTCAAGATCCGTCACAGTAAAGTTGACAGAAAGTGCTTCAATCCCAATCCCAGACACAAACACTGACCTGGGTTTTGCTGCTAAATAAAGTCATTTTCTGAAGGAAAAAAGAAAAAATATCATTATCGAAGTCAACGGCTTAATCAAAATTCACAGCGAATTTCAGCCTGTGCTTGTTCACTGCAAAATATATGGAATCAGAGTCAGTGGGCAATGAGGCATCGAGTGGCCAGTTTGGAAATGCTTTTTATAATTCCCCCGTACATTCGTATTTTAAAATTTCACACTCCACTCAAGAACGTAATGAGTGTTCATTGAAGAGTTACGTTTGCAGATCGATGTGTGGAGAACGTTTCATGCGCCATTGCTGGTGATATTAGTAAATATGATATTTCAGACAAAATCTGGGAAGACCTTTCAGCTCTGTCATGCGCAGAAATGGCTGTTCAATATGCCTCAGTTGACTGGGAATAAATACAATTTCAATCTTTTCAAGGGCGTCGGTTTAGTCCTAGTAAAGCAGGCGTAGCAAAAGCGTCCGCACGCCAACCGAACACGTGCACTGCACTTGCGCTGTAAAAGTTGACTTGAGGGGATGAAATTTTCTTTTCTGTCCAGAGGGAGTTATCAGGTCCTTTTCTTTCTGAAGTCTTGGCACGACGCTTCCAGGCTGGAGTTTTACTGTCAGAAAGTCTGGCAGAGCGATGGCTCGCTGCAGAATCCTATCAGCTGAAGAAGACTGACATATAATTTCTGTGCGTTTGATAGGGTGTAAGATATCAAACTGCAGACAGGGTTTCTCTCCCTCGCTTACTCTCTTCGTCTTTTTCAGGTGATAAATAGAGGAAAAACCATTATGTCTTACCCTTAGGGTAAAGAGATACTATGAACACAGTTGTGTCTTTATCTCGACAGAAAGGACATTTGGTGTGGAGAGTGAAAAAAAACTGCACTGCACTCTCCCTGGATTTGTAACCATTTCAATGTCCCTGCTCTAAAATTGGCCCTTTTTGACCATTAGCAATACAGAGAGGTTTATTTGTGACGAAAAAATGACACTTGTGTAATCACAGCCAAACTCTGTGGCTTCACTTTTAATGAGAAAGCCAAAGTACAGCGTCCACGACAGCACACAGCGTCGAGTTCACCGCTTCTCACGTGGCTTTGCTTCAGATTTTGTGCATCAATCATCTGTATAGTTTATTGTACAAAAGTAATTGATGATTTTGGATTTTTAAATGTCTCTTGAATTTAAAGTGTTCATGCTCTCGATAATTAACTACTAAAATAACATAAAGTTGGATTTGGTGAGCAGCATTAGACATTGAGGATAAAAAGTTTATTTTTCGCACACCCTTGGCAACTTGTGTTAAGCATGAAACTTTAATCATTTAATCATCTTTTTTTATTAAAACAAGACAACAACAACAAAAAAGGGTTAGGATACATCTTGATATCTTTTTAATTAAAAAATATATTAAGAAAATGTTTGGGGTTTTTTACAATTATGGTTGATCATCAGACACGATGCATCTTGTTTACTTGCAATTATATTATTTAGGGCAAAATTGTTGAATCAACTTTTTTTTCTTTCTTTCTATCTATCTATCTATCTATCTATCTATCTATCTATCTATCTATCTATCTATCTATCTATCTATCTATCTATCTATCTATCTATCTATCTATCCATCCATCCATCCATCCATCCATCCATCCATCCATCCATCCATCCATCCATCCATCCATCCATCCATCCATCCATCCATCCATCCATCCATCCATCCATCCATCCATCCATCCATCCATCCATCCATCCATCCATCCATCCATCCATCCATCCATCCATCCATCCATCCATCCATCCATCCATCCATCCATCCATCCATCCATCCATCCATCCATCTATCTATGTCTGTCTGTCTGTCTGTCTGTCTGTCTATCTATTCTTGTAAGTAAACTGACTGTACTGGTGAGGATTGTTTTATTCTTGAGGAGTCAGATGAAGTTCAACAACATGATTCACACATTTCATCTACAGCGATGACTCGAGCTCATAGATGTTTATTGTGTCTGACATCCACTGTCTGAGTGGCCATGACGCACTGAAAATAAAGCAGGGTTTGTACTATTAAAGTTAAATTTAACCTACTTTATACTATTTTATATTACTCAAGCTTATCCGGACTAAGAAAAAAAATCACTTATTGCTTTCATGCCAAACTGTTGCTCTTGGGTGTGCTTCTCATGTCTTCTGGCGTGGGTTGAGGACAGAGATATTGTTTTGTCAATTTGCTCAACATTTGAAGCTCATTAGGCACGGTTAGCGCAACCGGGAGCGCTGATAAAACAAGACGAGTTTAATTTCATATTTAGGCCATAGGTCTGAAGTCTGTGTCAGTTATACTCATTCAGTGCCAACTAGCACGCAGGGAAGCTGAGCCTGCTGCGAGTCGACTCCCACTGGGCTCATATGAGTCAGAAATGCACCAACGGCAATGTGAACTTTTTTCTTGATTTTCTTCTGTTCTTTTTTTTTTTTTAAGAGACAAACATTTAACTGGATATGAATCATGAAAAAGATTGTTTAGACATTGTTTAAATATGTTGTTCTTACAATATGCAGAAAATCTGATGTAGGATCCTATTCACACAGGGCCAGTTTGAACATGTAATTAAAGAATAAATAAATATGCATTCGCTCTCATTTCAACTTATAAAAGACAAAGAGGATGCATTGTTTTCATTCAGTTTAGTATGTTATATATTATATTTATTGTGCAATAACCCTCCACACTATTAAGCTAAAGAGGATCTATTATGCCCCAAGTCTTGATTTTGTCTTTGGGCTTGACTTTCTGTTAAAAAAACACACACATTATTTCCCCCATATTCTCCATTGTTGCAGTTCCTCTCTTCCAGTCTGTCCGAACAACGATGTAACTCGCTGCTTAACTACCGTAGTGCGATGCATCGTTGAAGAAATCAACTAGCTAGTCACGACTGTTTCCCGAAACCATACTGTCACAAAGTGGTCATTCAACCACGTTAGTTAATGATGTCACGCAGGTGGTGGAGTAATAACTTCTTTTAATGAATAAATTACAGACAATTACAGGCATTTGAGGACGTTTTTTTTCCCAGTTATTTTGCTTTATGTCCAGATTCAATCATAGGCCTTTTCCTACATAGTAGAGCACGTTCGCACATGCGCAGTCTTTAAAAACGGTGCTTTAAATCTCTAGACAAACTAAAAGACGTGAATGACATATTTATGTATTATAAATAAAAGATACAGATTGTACTGAATGTCAGCTTGCTTATTTGGCTCAAGATTAGGATATATTAAGTGCACATGTCATGCAAACTAGAAACTCTGTCGTTCTAACCGCAGGTCGAGAGCTGTCGTTCCAACTACACAACTTTTCAATGCTGTTTGCGAATGTTCGGTAGAGCGATGTTTCGGGAAACACAGACTCGTTGAACTATGCTGATAACGACGGAACTTGCGAACATAGTTGGCTAACGATGCTTTTGGGAAACGCACCCCTGTTTACTTCCTGCCCCTCTATCTGAAAAGCACACTGTGCTCTGATTGGTCGGCTGGAGCAGTGTGTTGTGATTGGTCAAGTGCTTCGAGTGTGTTTGGGAAATGCCCCGCCCCTTCATTCTACGTATTAATTATTTAAATGAGGAATATTGTGACGTGTTCATTCCCGGAATAAGACTCAAGACTACAATGGAGGCGTTTCAGGGAGTTCAGAAACACTGATACAGAGAATAACTCCCGCTGGAAGGACTTTGCAGAGCTTTTTCATGCTCAAACAGCAACATTACACACTGAAGAAAGATGAACCTTGAAAAAAGCATGACTGGGCCTCATTAGGCAAACCAGTGTGTAAGAAAAAATGATGTGGGCGTCGAAGATCTCAAAAATATATTTTATTACAGCAAAGCAGGAACAAAGTACAGACAGCTTTTCGGATTCAGCGGAGTCAAACAGAATGCAGAATAATCTCTGCTCGAACATTTTATACTGTATTACATTCGTCTTCCAGCTCATCATGTAAATTAAGCTCTGTCTTAAATATAAATTGAGGATAACAATGAAAGTGATAGCCTTCTGTTCCCACATCTTTGATATTCTTTCAAATAAGAACGTCCAAATGTTAAGGTGATACGATTGTTTTAAATCCCTGTATTCATGATTTTTCTTGATTGCCCATGCTATAGTATAGGTGATAACATGTCATTCACATATTACTGAGATCGGAAGGAATTGTCTCTATGATAAATAAGCTCTTTTAAGAGAAGGAACATTTAAATGTATATATTGGAGTGGAAGTTGGATCGGAGCAGACTATAATTCCTTATAAGTGCATTGACAAAGAAATAAGTGTTTTTGTATTGTGCATCTTTATCTGATATTAAAAATCTATCATGTTGTCATTTATGATTCGCTGTTACTGACGATCAGTGTGTATTGCTGTGCCGTCTACATGTTTGAGACGAAGATTGTTGAGATAGAAATGTATGATCCCCCTCCTGTGCTGTTGGATTTACTGTACTGCCGTACCCCACAAGACTTCATTTCCGTGTAACTCACGCGCCGAGCTCCGTCCACATGCTTTCAAACAGGATTGAAGTGGCGGTTTTCTAATATAGTACCTGACTGGTAATATGTCATGAAGATATGTGGCTGTCCAACATCTGCTGGGCAGGGACTGTAGAAGAAGACCTGCATCTTGTAATCTGCTCAATCCCTTCTCTTCATATCTCAGACACATCGGTAGATATATTTAGATCAGAGAAAGTATTGCCTGCTTTAGGGGAATAAAACTTGAAATCTGTTCCTCACTTTTTCCATTGTCTTCTTGGTGTATTTGGGTGACTCTCCTGAAAACATGTCCAAATCTACCAAAGAATCAAAAGTGAAAATGTTTTACAATGAAATAATTGAAAATGACTTTTTATTTAAATCAGCAAAATATCAGGCAATAAAGTAAATACAACCAGAATCAATTCTTTGCAGTTTACATAGTTGAAGTATTTATCTGGTCATGCGTTCATTCGTTCGTTCGTTTGATCGTTCGTGCATTTGTTCGTTCGTTCGTTCATTCATTCATTCATTCATTTTTTGTTAGTTGTTTGTTTTTTCTGTATTATTTTTACTTTACTTTTTTTTATTTAAATTATCAAAATATCAGGCAATATAGTATACTACACCATGATGAATACTTTACAATTTACATGATTTCAAATTATTTGTTTGTTTGTTCATTTATTTATTTTATTGTTTGTTCAGTTGTTTGTTTTTAATGCATTATATATAATATATCATATCATTATTATAAAATAACTTTTGTTTTGTTTGATTTTGGGGTCAATTTGCTGACTTCCAGAAATGTATGTGCTTTACAAATGTGTTTGTGTTTTATAATGCATAAGCAAGGCTTGAAAAACAAGGCAATGAAACAGCATATTTAAATTAGCATAGACCTAATTTACATATGCTAAATAACATAACATGCGTGGACTACTGTACATCCCTGCAAATAAACACAAGCATTACAGCTGTGTTAATTAAAAAAGGTAATTATGTCTCATTACAATGAAAGCACTGGCCCTCTCCTTGGCCTGCTGTGGTGGTGAGAGGCATCTCTTATGAAAATTAAAACATTTCTAATGAAATAATGAAGCACAGAATTTAGCTAAGGATCAGTCGCACCCAACACAGAGAGCTTTGTTAATTACTAGATAATTTTACTTACATGAACTAATTATGTACACATTTCCCAATAATATTTCCGTTTTATTGTAGCTTAATAAGGCCATGATCAAAATGATATTGCAGCCCAATATTGAATCCATTTATCTGTGTTTATATCATTATTCCAGCCCCAAAACGGTGTGCTCTTATCATTAAAATGTTCTGCGTATGATGTTGTTCGTCTCCTAGAAATTGACTTCCTAATTGAAAATTTTCTCAAAAATGTTGCAGAAGAATTAGATTGCTAATGAATTCACAGCTGGTAGAGTATCATTACTGTAAAAGTGCCTCAGACACAAAACTGTGATGGCAGTACAGTAGTGTGATACTTGAATGCTTCTGTTTTATATTTGGCGGTGTTACAGACTTAAAGGGGTGGTATAATGCCCTTTTCACAAGATGTAAAATAACTCTTTGATGTCCCCAGAGTGTGTATGTGAAGTTTTAGCTCAAAATACCCCACAGATATTTTATGTTAAAATTGTCACTTTTTGAGGGTGAGTAAAAATGCACTGTTTTTGTGTCTGTTCCTTTAAATGCAAATGAGCTGCTGCTCCTGGCACAGAGGGCGGAGCTACAACAACTTGTGCCCCTAGCAGCTTTGTTTACCTCACACACAAGCAACTGAAAATTTCAAAAACATTTAGTCTTTTATGTTCAAACCGGAGTCAGAAAGATGGAAAGACTCAAGAAGAAGTGACAACATGTAGAATGCAACAGGACATTTGTGAATGGTTAGTTGATGAATTGATCTTGCTTATGTGTAGTTATCTTCTAGTCATTGATTAACATATTCTGTCTTGATAATCTATAAATCGTGTTCCGGGGGCGGGGTTTATGTAAATTGTAGGGTTGGTGATGTCACTAACCCAGGAGGAATGTGGTGTAGTCTCTACCAGCCGTTTGTTGTAGTCCTTAAAAAGTGATTTCTTTAAAAGCAAATATCTCCCTTTGCTCTGAACTTTGAGCGTCGTAACTTTGCAGATGTTGTTTCTGCTCAAACAGCAGCATTACACACTAACTACAGTTAGAAAAGTGAAATCATAATCAACCACCCCATTAAAAATAAAGTGCACCCTGTGTGTTGTGCTGGTCAATGACTCGCAGAGGATGATTTCAGTTTTACTGTCCTTAAAAAAGCATGCAAAATACTGTTTCAGTGGAATCGAGTGCTATACTTGTTATTTGCAGGGACACAATAACAGAATCTGTGTGTTATTTGAGAGCAGTGGTGGGTTTGCTTTGTTCTGGATCTCACATATGTGGCCATCGTTTACAGCCATTGTCATGACAACCGTGTCTCAAATGTCTGATACATTGTTACCTGTAATTGCGATTCCATTGTAACTGATGCCGCATTTTTTTTTTTAATTGATTCATTTTGTTTTACTTCGTTTTTTACTTCGTTTAATTCATTTGAATTAAATTGTATTAATTAAGCAGTGAATTAATCACTAGAAAAATAACACATTAACCATGAAAGTGTTATGTAATCATGTAACATTTCTTCTTACATTGAACCTGTTTGGCAGGTTCTTTCATATTGAGTCAAGAACCCTAGAGTTCTCTTTATCTTGCTATTTAGATATTTTACTGGGGGAAAAGAAAAAGAAGGGGGAAATGAAGAAGAAGGGGGAAATGAAGAAGAAGGGGGAAATGAACAAAAATAAAAGTTTTCACAATGTTGGGTTTTCACAGCGAAAACCATATTCTACAGCGATGCCATAAAAGAACCATTCTGGGTTCCCCAAATAACCTTTCAGTGAAAAGTTCTTAAAAGGACAACTTTTTTTTTTTTCTTAATGCAAAGAACATAAAAAAAAAAAATCACTATACAGAACCTTTTGTCCAATGGAAAGGTTCCAAGGATGTTCAGGGTTCTTCATGGAAACATAGATACTGATTTTTTGTCTCTTGCAGATTTATATTTGAAAATGAAACAAATCTGGCAAAATATACTTCTATACAATACACTGGTCTAAAACCAGTTTATAATACTTATGTAGAATATATATGTGTGCATTTGGCAGATGGTTTTATCTAAAGTGACTTATAGGCCCTGTGTCCACCAAAGCGTTTTTTTTTTCATGCGGCTGACGTATTTTTCCAATTGTTTTCAATGGGAACACCACATTTTTTTTAAACGCCAGGAGCGTAACGAGGCACTGAGGGTCATTTTCACGCTGAACGCTCTGCGTTTTTTACCGGTCGCCGAGAGTTGAAGAATGTTCAACTTTGGGTAAAACGCAGCGCTCATCACTGTCACTTTTTACCCAGCCAAAATAATGTCTTTTTTTTTAGAGCCGCATATGACTTCTCGTCCATCATGATGATTGTTTCATCTCTGTCTCCCTCAGATAACCAGTCCATGTCGTCTCAGTCGGCGGTGAGCATCCGAATCCTGGACGTGAACGACAACCCTCCCGAACTCGCCACTCCTTACGAGGCTTCAATCTGCGAGGACGCCAAGCCTGGCCAGGTGAGATAACGTGACGTCTCTATGTTTCGCACATTGAGAAGTCTCATCAATCTAATCAGAAATCACGCTCGCCAGACCCGCGTCGCTTTGATCGCATCAGAGTTTGAATGGCAGCGGAAACGAGATCTGTTGTTCCGCACAAAAATCATCAGTATTGCATGTGCGCTGTCGATTTCCTCAGGATGATATCTCCGGTCACAAGACACTGACTTAGTTGTTCCCAATGGCTTCTTGTGTTGATAAAGCTGTCAGCTGCGATTGGTACCTGCAAGGGAAAAATTGTCATTTCCATGAAAAGCATATGTAATCTGACATCAGTCGGCTCCTCTCAGACAGCTGGGCTCAGCGTTAATACATATATATCAGTCGCAGAGCGCTTGGGGAACATCAGGTGTGCGGCGTGATGAAGTGGCGAGAGTCTAATTGCATTGTGGGAATGCCGCTCTCAGCATGGCCTCCCTGATTCAGTTTGACGGCAGTTTACAACGCCTAACAAGATTTGTTTTTCCAAAGCTCAATATCTCGTCTGATCTCGCTGGGCTAATGTAGTTTGGCTCAACTCACCAATCTCTCCTTCCTATTTGGCCGTGTCCTAAAAAGTGAAGCATCTTAAAGACACTGCATGACCTCCACTGACCTCACAAGACCTCCCAACCCGGACAGAAACATTGGAGTCGTGGCAGAACAATCACGGCGTGTCAGATTTAGTACGGAGCCAATCGCTTTCCTGTTTTTGTCAAAATAGTTTCATTATTGCTTTGCTCCTACTGTGGACCTTTTTCAATTGGAAAGAATGATCCGTCTGACATTTCGTCCCAAAGGCAATTTATAAACTAGTTGCGAAGAAAGTGTGCAGTGTCCAGTCAGCGGTGCAGCAAACTCACATGCAGCGCTTAGTCTCGACTTGTTGCTTTTGTTTACACGTGGAATAAAAGAACACGTTCAGCCGAAAAGAAAGAAATTTCTGTCATCGTTTTATTTACCTTCATGCTGTTTGTTCATGTTGTCTTTTGTGGAGCACAAGAAAATGAATTTCTAAAGAATAAGACAAATATTACTCCTAGTCTTTATATATAAAATCCACTAAACTATATGTTGCTCTTTTCAAAGAGTAACGTTTATCCCTAGTTTGCTGAAATTGACTTTGTTTCCTCATTGATCAAATTTACAACATTACCAACATTACCGTTATTTTCCTGTTATCACTGTGAAGCTGCTTTGAAGCTCTGAAGAAGCCATATAATATATATATATATATATATATATATATATATATATATATATATATTTTTTTTTTTTTTTTTCTTTGTACTGCCATTAACTATGAAAGTAGTCATTTGCTTGTCTTTATCCATGAGTTACAACTAAACATAATAATAGCAGAGTAATCCATGTACTTGACATTGAGCAAGTGCTGCATGTGACAGTAGTTTGTGGCACTTCTTTTTATTAGTTATGTAGTTATAAGTTATGTAGAGACGTTTAACATTACATTTCCAATGGCATTAGTCACAATCTGAGCTACATATGAAGACTTCAGATGCAAAAGCCTCTAAATCCGTCAAAAATTTTTGTTTAATAATAACACTTTTATCAGGCTCCTATGAATAGGTTTCTACCCAAGTACCGGCATTTCTGAACGGGTTAAGGCTGTGATTTAGTGAGTTTGAAGTGAAAGTATTTGATGAACGTATACTATGTGTGGAGAGCATTCACTCAATATTATTATCTCATTTTTGACAGAGGTGGCTTTTAGAGGCTCTTGCATCGGAGGTCTTCATATCATGGTTGGGGTTTTTGGGGGATTTTTTTTTTTTTTTAAATCGTGACCCCAATTCTCCAATTCTCATCTCTGTGCAGAATCGTTTTTTTAAGTTGTTATTTGTCTTGAAAGCTCTGTTTATTTGTTGATCCAATGCGGTTGAACATTTTCCACCCCATCTTTTTGAGCATCCGTGAAATGTACAGAACAACAAAAGGTTGTTTGCTTTTGGAGATGTCATGGGAAATTGTGTGCAATCCTTCTTTCTGCGTGGCTTGAGGGCTTCGCTCGACAATAGAGCCGCCGAATGAGGACAGTTATGTGGGATTAAGGACTCTTAGAGATTTTGTGTTGTTGTAAAGAACTAGTTACCTTTGTACTACATTTTTCAGATGTGTGAAAGAAGGGCATTTGTAGTCTTCCGTTTTCATCCTTGGAAAAAGAAAGGAATGAATGTTCCTTTATTTTTTTAAGTTGTTTAACTATTAAAATATATTTTATTTTATTCTCAGGTGTGCAGAAGTGCTTCTTTTTGCTCAATTTTGAAGTGCAATTTTACTTTTTTGTGTGTGTGTGTGTGATTATTTTAAGCATTGAAACTCAATTTTAATTATTTAAATTAAATATATATTTAATGTAGAATACAAATGTTGAGCAATGGAAATATGCTGCTTACAAGCATGTTAGTCTTTGTGATGCACAGATGAAACATAGTTGTTCCAGCAAGTACATAACTGAGATTAATTAAATTCTCCAGTGAATCACTATATTAACTACCCTTTTGTTCTGAAGAAACCCCCAGAGATAAAGCTTCATTTATTCATGTGAATATGAATGACAGCTGTGAAAATGAAGACTAAAGAGCCTTTCAAAGACATAAAAGTGCAACTACAGATTGAATGTTTTTTAACCTCTTATGTACGTATACTATATGTTTTTTTTATCATTGTACGTGTGTATGTTGGTTTGTTTGTTTGTATTGTATTTATTGGAATAGCATACATCAATGAATCGTGCACAAGAAGACCAGTGAATGTGTATTAAAGGGATAAAAGTTCTGCCATATTTTTGCTCCATACCCTCCATGATTTAATTTATTTTGCAGATCACAAAAGGTTATATTTTCAGGGATGTTTCTGTGTTTTTTGTCCGTACAATGAAAGTCAATGGGGTCCAATGTTGTTTTGGACTTATTATGGGCAAAAACAGTTGAAACTTCCTTTAAAATATATATTTTTTTTATGTTCCACATAAGAAAGAAATCAAACGGGTTTAAAATGACATGAGGGTGAGTAAATGATGACAGAATTGTCATTTTAAGGTTAACTATCCCTTTAAGAAAGAAAATCCAGTCGATTTCAGATTTCATGTTGACTTTATATGGAAACTACATCAAATCACACATCTAGAAAATGTTCTTGGAAAGCACTAGAATTGGAAGGAAACTATGCGTATTGTCACCAGCAATGACTTTTTTAGGGTTACAAGGTTATGTAGCGTAAAATGAAGTAAAAGTTTACCTGAAAGAAGGGTGACACAAAAGATTTCCTTTTTTTTTCTTGTGATAACTATGGGTGTTATATATGGGTAATATGGGTGTTTCCCACACCTCAACAACCATGATCATGAGTTCTGTGATATAGCGTTACATTGTGGAGTTGCTTTTCATCTGGGCAACTCAGTGGACAGAACAAAGACTGAGCGCTACACAACACCAGTATATACTGAGGCGAGTAGAACAAGGTGTAACAGCTCGGGAGACATTTCATCTTTCAGCAGGACAGTTTCAAACCGAAGGGCCGCGACACCCGCCGTTTCTGAAGCACATTTAAGGTGAAAAATTGCAAGCGTCCCGGGCCCTCAAATACAGAGGTAAAGTGCAATCCGGTGATGGCTTAACATAATAGATTTGTCTCATTAAGCGCAGGACTCTTTTGAAGCCCCCTGCTGTAGCTTCAGATGCAGCTTTTGTAATAACTTTACGATAACCTGTAGCATGTTTACGTGATTTGTTTCCCATCACCCCGGGGTTCCCCATTGCGTTGTGTCGACTAAATTGGCTTAGGTGAGTAAGAGACGCCCGCAGAGCAAGATGCGGTTTGTGCGTTCAAACTTCGCACGCTCTCTTGCTCTGTGATTAATCACTCGGGTGATTGGGGGGGAATTAGTCCTGTGGAGGAACACACAATTAGAGTCATTTATCTCTCACCTGAGATTGGCGCTTTAAGATGCACAGACCCCGTCCCCCACATAAACACTGTCGCGGATCCTTCAGTGGCGAGGCGTTTTTACATGCATCATTTTTACCCACGCCTGAGTCGCGAGAGGGAACTTGTTTATGTGCTTCACTTGAGTTGCGTTTTGAATAAATCTGTCACCAGTGATATCTGGTTTGTTGCTTTCGACAGGCTGGGTGAGGCAGTGTTGCTGTGTTGAGCACTTTTCAGTGGATTCAGCTTCAGACTGGCTTACAAGTTGGGAACGGTCGTTGTATCTTTGCATATTAAGCTGATTTAACATTTATTCATTTAGCTGACGCTTATATCCAAAGTGACTTACAAATGAGGAATACAGCAATCGATTCATCTTAAGAACAGAGAAAAATGACACTCTTCATGTTTAAATATGTATAATAATTAGTAGGGCTGACTTCTAATAGTCGAGGATTCGACGATTCGATTCGGAGAGGTCTGATTCGACTATGAACCTCATAGTCGAATACATGGGCGTCAGTTTGGTTTGAAATGTGCTGGGGACAGAGACGCATTCGCATTTTCAGAAGGGCTGGGTACCATTTTTATTTCATTTTTTCAGGTCATGTTTTGAAAGACAATGTCCTGTAGCTTACTAATGTAAATAAATATAAATGTATTCAAAAATCTGCTTCACATTTTCAGCAGGGCTGCGGAGTGGCTGTGAGTTGACGCCACACGGTTCTCATGTGCGTTAAAAAGCTTTACATGGTTTAATGTACCTAAACAATGATTAGCCTACCAAATTCCCCTCTCATGTTGCTCCACATAACCATAAAAAAAATCGAACCCAGAGTCCAATTATTATGGACGTTATCTGATATTAAGCGTTTCTGCTTCACATTTCAGCAGGGCTGCGGAGCGGCTGTGAGTTGACTCCACACGGTTCTCATGTGCGTTAAAAAGCTGACTCCACACGGTTCTCATGTGCGTTAAAAAGCTGACTCCACACGGTTCTCATGTGCGTTAAAAAGCTTTACATTGTTTAATGTACCTAAACAATGATTACCAAATTTCCCTCTCATATTGCTCCTCATAACCACTGAAAATGGTCAAAAAATCAAACCCAGAGTCCAATTATTATCGACGTTATCTGATACTAAGCGTTTCTGCTTCACATTTTCAGCAGGGCAGCGGAGCGGCTGTGAGTTGACTCCACGCGGTTCTCATGGGCGTGAAAAAGCTTTACCTGGTTTAATGTACCTAAACAACCATCAACAAATTTCTCTCTCATATTGCTCCTCATGTTTATGAAATGTTATGATATATGTGTGATATATATGTGTTTTTTAGCTCTTTTGTTTGAAATGGAAAAAAATCTAGCTGCTATCTAAAAAAAAAAAAAAGAAAAAAAAAAGGTTCGACTATCAGTCGACTACGGCAAAATCTAACGAATCAGATTCGACTATGAAAATCCTTAGTCGAAAACAGCCCTAATAATTAGTAAACGGTACTATCGTACATACTCAAAATTAATTGAGAAATGCATTTCTTTCTGTTATGTTACATATTGGGGATTGCAGTGTTGAATTGAAGAATTGTCTCTCTCTTTCTCCTCTTTTAATAATTAGAGTGAATTTGAATTGAATTGGCCACAACACACAAGAAGTTTAATTGGAATTTAAATAAATAATTCAAAGAAATTCAATACAAATGATGCACTCTGGGAAATGTAGTGTTCATCCGCTATGTTCCACTAAGGTTAACTTATTCTGAAATATTAGGCATGCACCGATATGAAAATTCTGGTAAAAAAAAAAAACCGATAATTCTTTATATCTGAAAGCCGATAACCGATATATTGGCCGATAAATCTAAATCCAAAGTTTTATATAGTTCTGAGAGCCTGATTACAAAAACAAAAGCATTTAGAGAATCACAAAATCATTAAAAGCCTTGTCCCAAACACACAATTACAATGATGTTCTGTAGCCTATCTGACAGACCTCTGCACATGTTGCACTTTACTGTTTTTTCCTTTTTTGAAGTGATATAAATTATGTTTTAAGCAGTTCAAACCCATCATGGTGAACAGTGCGCATCAGAAGTGTCTCAGCTGAAGGAAATAATCCATTATTTATCGGCTTTGTTATATCGGCCAAATTTCTTATCAGGCCAATAACGATAACGTTAAAAATGAACATATATCGGCCGATACCGATATGGTGTCTGATATATCTTATCTGTCTGATATATCTTATCTTATATATCTTATGTCTGATACATCCCTATGAAATATATAAACTAATATGATTAAATACATAAGCAAAATACAAATTTCTTTAGGTTGCATTTTAAACATGTCTCATTAATGTCAATTATTTACTGTACTTCCTTGAATTCTGAAATTCTGTATTGTGTTTGCAAGCTCAATTAAAATTTTATAAAAATGTTATTAAAATTCTGGACTGAATTGGAATTATAAATTACATTATCAATTCAATTCTTGATGCATAACCCTGTTTGAAAATATGAGATTTATTTTACAGTAAGGTAAAAGGTTTACAGTAAAGTTTTCAACATTTACAAACACATTATTAATATCAAACGTTGTATCTGTGAATATTGTTTAATGGATTCGAGCTGAGATGAACTAACTAAAAACAGTTGTATTTTTATTAACTAATGTTAACAAAGATTAATAAATACTGCAACAAATTGATCATTAGCTAATGCATTAACCAATGAAACTTATTGTAGAGAAAAAATAACTTTGATCTATTTATAATAGATTAACATTTCACAATTATAGTATACAGGTTTTTTGACCGTTTGAATTGCGCAATACAAACTTCAGAAGATTGTGCCTCGAAAATCCCCTATAGAAATTCCTTATAAAATGAAAGTCTTATTGTGTATTATGTATAATTTGCAAACCGTGTCATTTTCTCTTCATATGGCCTCTCGTCCGATTCAAAAACTTCACATTTGACAGTACATTATGTTGCGCTCTACTGCTAGCCCGATTATCAAGCTTTGTTGGTGTGCCACACTGGCGTTGGCTTTTCCCTGCTCTCGCGCTCGCTAGCGTCACCGCCTGCACTTCTGATAGAACAACAGTGAAATCAGATTAGCTTAAGCCGCTAAATGCATGGAGTTTGATCCCATTTGAAGGATGACAACACAGCGTATTTGTTTGTGTGTAAAAGGTGAATAAATCAGACAGAGGGAGAGAAAGAGGGCTGGAGACATGAAAAAGGACTTAGCCGATCGCTCATAAGCAGCTTTGGCTCCGGGGGCACGACTCCCCTTCCAGCGATGTCACACCGTTGTTAGACATGGAAGGAGAAAGTGTTTATGAGCTCACGCGGATTTAAGTGTCAGGTAGATGTGTCAGGCCGCGGTATCCATGGGACGTGGTTTTCATTTTTTTATAGTTGGGTAGCGCTAAAAAACAACAACACACACATTAGTATTGCTATCATGGTTTTGTCCAAAAATGCATGATGATATTATTATTGTATTTTTGTTACCATTAGTTAATGCATTAGCTAACATAAACTTAGAATGAGCAATTTATTATTATTGCTGGTTAATGCTAGATAATGGAAATACAGTTATTTATTGTTTGTCCGTTCATTATAGTTCACAGTTGATTAACTTTGTTAAAAGATACAACTTTTGATTTGGAAAAACATCAGTAAAATCATACTGCAGTTTCTTTGTAATTACTGTATGAACTTTGCTAGACATTTCTGAGTGAATTCTAAGTAAAGCCATCACCTTTTTTATTTTCATTGTAGTACCATGGTATTATCGTATATTTTTAGGACGTGTACCATGGTACTATCGTGCATTTTTAGGTGCAATGGTGCATGTCCAAAATACCATAATAATACCATAGTATTGTGTTGCTTTTGTTACTACCATGTTTTTTTTATACCCTGGTACACAAGTTAGGGCTGATAATACAGATTACTGATAGAACAGATTAGAGCTGATAATAATTACATTAGTTAGCATGAACTAACACTGAAAAATACTTCTAAAGCATTGAGTAATCACATTTCCTAATATATCATTCAATCTGTTAATATTACGTAATGGACCTCAGCTGACATGAACTAGCTGTGTTTTCATTAACCAATCTTATCCAAGATTAATAAATGCTGCAACAAATGCATTGCTCATTGTTACAGTAGTTAATATTGTTAGTTAATGCATTAACTTATTGTAAACTGTTCCCATTGTCTTCCCCCCCCCCCCCCCAAACTCGCATTTCTGCCCACAGTTACGGTTGCCTAAGATGCCTTTACTAAAGACACAAATGAACAAAGAGACATTTGAAGCTTCCTCCCAGAGGTCTCTGATTCACGCTGTGTCCCATTCATGATCTCGTTGGTTTTCCGACATCATCTACATGCCTGACCCTTGTTCAGATTGACATGTGAAGCAGTCTGAGCGTGTGGCATTCGACTCGTAACCCTGTGGTATTTGTGCACGCGGGCCTGATCGGATGAGAAGAGACAGATATCATATAGTGTGGCGTGTGCAGGGAAAGGCCGGGTGGAAAGGCAAATACTAAGAACGGCCCGGGGACGAGAGGCCTGTCGACTCCACACAAGACATCAAACGACGCAGAGCGGCTCACTGTGACAGATCACAAGGGTCTGGTCCTCCCGCGGGACAGTCCCGGCTAGATGATTAATGTTTGAGGGGGGAAGTACACTGTGGCTCACATGCACACGCATGCACGTGTAGATGGATTGGATCGCGCTCATATGATGACACACACACACTGTACCAGTGTTCAGTCCACTCCTGCAGACGGGTTATTTCATTCAAAACACAGTGGCCAAAAGTGATGTCCGGAAGGGGATATTGGTTTTTAACCAACCTACTAGTTTGATTAGCCATCAAAATATGAGGAAAGTATATATTTTTGTTAAATATATTTTAAATATGGGGGAAGAACTACGGAGCCCCTAACGGGACCTTTGCAAAAGGTTTCTCGTAAGCACGTGAGCACGTATTTTTATTTTTGCAAAGGTCCCTTTAGGGGCTCCGTAGTGAACAAAACACCAAACTTGGTTCAGGTATTTATCTGACAAAAATATTAATTAATTATTAATATTTCATCGGTTCTCTCTTGACTATAGTATATATATATATATATATATATATATATATATATATATATATATATATATATATATATATATATATATATATATATATATATATATATATATATATATATATATATATATAAACATTTAACTTGATGTACTAAAATAGCTAAAATTAAATATATTTAAATATAATTAAATTAAATAAAAATGAATAAAAACTTTATAGACATGAAAAACTAATAAACAATTAGAAAAAAACATCACTACTAAATGACTAAATGTAACTAAAGTTTAACTAAAATTAAAATGAAAACGGAAAATATTAAAATAAATACAGTGTTACAAAATAACACAGGACTTGTGCTCTGAACACTATAAAGATATTTTTTAAGAGTTGTAAATAAAACAGATTACTGGAGTGCATTTTACAAGAATATATACAATTTCAGTTTTTTCTACTTTAAAAATTTCACTTCAACGTGTAACTTGCAGTTTCATTGTGATAGTTTGTGAAATTTAGCAGTTTCCGAGTGAAAATTATTTGTACACTGTGTATGGAGAACTATGAGTGCCACTTTTAAAAAGTAAGGGATACATTTTCAATGAATTATTTCAAAAGTAAAAATATAAATAAATAAATAAATTGTGTGTTAAATTGACAAATAAACATATATATTTTTGCAGCGCTGCTCCTCTGAGGAGGCTGAAATGTGAAGTGTGAAATGCAGAGTAACAGAAAGGTCAGCTGTGATAATGAGGGTTATTTATGTGGAAGAGGACAAATTACACTTTTGCTTCTCCCTTTTGCTTTCTGGCCACATTTTGGATGATAGTTAATGGTGCTTTTTCATTTGAATATCCATTCTGATTTAATAATGAGAGGAGACTGCATGCAGTGAACCTGTTCTGACATTCCTGTAGTGGTTAAAGTCAAAGAAAAATACATCTTTTATTGTTATCTGCATGTATTGAGTTAGACATCTAAATAAAATATTCAATTATTAAATAATTGTAAGTGCATTGTTGTTTTATTGCATTTTTAAAATGCATGCATTAATTAAATTGCTGAACAGATAATTGATTTCCTCATTTTGTTTTGAACCAGTTTAATGAAATGAATTGATTCTCTAAAATGATTAATCACTGATTTTCCATGCAATCATTTTTGATTACTGGACATGTATTATTTTTTTTTTTTTACTAGAAACTATTTTACACCGATTGCACTCAATTTCTAGCCAATTAACTATTTTGAAGTGGAGCATAATTAGGAGATTTCTTTATAGTCTTTATTTCTTTGACTTTTCCTGGCCTAGAAATCACAACTTGATGTTTCCAGGTTTTCCGCCTCCGCTAACCAACAGTTAGTTAGTCTCCTCATCGCTGCATGGTGGATTTTCACGCAAATTTAAACTTGTGGAATTAAAACTCTTTATCCTTGAACTTCCCCGTTCCATCTCGGAGGTCACCGTCCTCCTCCTCTGTGTGAAGGAGGAAGACCTTTGGTCCTGGAAGCCTCCGGAGAACGTGAAGACGTTTGGGAGACTCTTGGCTTCTCGCTCCCCGAGCCTCTCTCAGCTTAAGAGGTCATGAGGGGGCTGTTGGATGGAAATCTAATTAGATGATTTTGCTTGAGGGAGCTGTGTTTGCCACTCAATAAACTCCCACACAGTGCTTCTCTCTCACAATCTTCTCCTCCTTCACATTATTTTTCTCCGTCTATCTTTCTCAGAAGTCTCTGTTTTTCCATCCCTCCATCTTTTCCCTCCAGAAACCCCCTCAGGCATTCATTTTGCCCTCAAAATTGGAAATATAATATGACCTTGTTTCTGTCCTTGGCATCTCAATTAACGTTTGTTAAGAAAACAGCGTTCAGTGTATTCATTTATTCCTTTTCATATATTTTCTTTTCTCATTTACCCTTGTTTACTGTTTTTTTGTTTGTTTTGTTTTGTTTTTTTACCAACCCAACAACAACTCATTAAACAAATGAGGGTCACAAAATAGGAGGGATGGGATCGTTCCAATTAACAACTCTGGTTCCTTAAAGTCAACATGAAGAATTGACCCTGTTTAATTCTTAATGCATGTTCCTGGTTTTATTGTAAATGATTCATCAGCGCACGTTATTCAAAAGAAAAACTTTTTTGTCTTCATCTTTCAACGTGTAAAACTTGCTCTGCTCTTATTTTTTGCTCTTAGCCCGCTTATTTGCTTACTTGCTCTTATTTTTCCTCCGCCAGACGGTCCTACATTTTAGAATCAATTAATGATTCTTTTTTAAATGATTAGGAAGCAATACAACTCCAGTGACTATTTCAGCAAGTAATTTGTTACGCTCTCTTAAGTACGAAATCAATTTCTGAATAATTGTTCAATTGGTCACTTTGCGTTTTGATGGATCAGATCGCTGTCCGATACATGCACGTTCATGCTTAGTGTATACTTGGTCATGTAAATGTGGTCATACAATATTAGCATTATTTATATACTATTATAGTATTTATTATGATTGACAAATTTGTCCTACACAGTAGGACAGTGTTTTAAGGACAAAAACCTGAACAATGTCTTGAGGTGTGTTAACTGTAGTGTAAGTGTAATAATTGTCTCCCGAGATTCACCACATTATTCTACACATATGTATAGTTCAGTCATGAAACTCTAGAGGGCGCAGGCTGATCTTCTTTACATGCAATCTGCAAGCAATCACACCATTACCGCATGGCGCAAGCCGATGGCCTCTTCTGATCCTGCAGCCAATGAGATTGCTTGTCTAGTCCTGCAGCCTGCTATAGAGCTGGTAAGTCCCGCCCCTTCCGTAAAACCCCGCTGGACCTCAAAGTTGAAAAACCGTCAATGCAAGTGAATGGGAGAAAATAATTATTTTCTGATCCCGTTTGAATTGTGCCATGAATTGAACATATGTTGTCTGTGAATTTTTTATATAACTCTCCATGCTACGAGTTTGACAGTATATGGTATGATTCTTCGGCTAGCAGTTGTGGAAAAGACATAACGAGAAAGACTACATGTCGCCTATGTGACGTCACCCCATAAAGTTGACTTACCCGTGTTTTTCGCCAACCTCAACGATTTTGTCCTCTCCCTGAAAGAAGGCGGTGAAGTGCACCAAAGACACAGCCATGTTTAGCGGGATCCGTGAGCTAGTGTCCGTGTGCGAGTGGTGGTGACGTTTCAAACGCGTCGAGAGTTGTAGTCCACAAAGTGCTCTCACACAAAGTCTAACCGTATCAAACTTCTACCCGCTAAATTGTATCGTTCTTTACACGAAAAGTTATATAAAAAATTCACAGACAACATATGTTCACATTCATGGCACAATTCAAACGGGACCAGAAAATAATTATTTTCTCCCATTCACTTGCATTGACGGTTTTTCAACTTTGAGGTCCAGCGGGGTTTTGCGGAAGGGGCGGGACTTACCAGCTCTATAACCCTCCACCTCCCCCAGCTCAACCTGTCTAGATCTGCTACAGGATTTATGCATGTCTATTTATGCATGTCCGTACATACTTACTTATCTATTAGCAAGTCCAGAAATCAACAGTATTCTGTCTGCCAAGACCAAATACATTAACATTGCCATATTCAATAACATGCTAAAACATCCAATATACAGTATATATGCAAGTTAAAATATAAAAGCCTCAAGTAATAATGATGAATGCATCTTGGAAGACATTTAAACTGGATCTTTTCATAAGCAACCCGTTCTCATACCCAAGGCGTCACTTTCAACCATGCTTCAATATCTGACGCTCAAAGCACCCTTTAGCGTCCATATGAGACGCATAACCCTACCACAGACCTAAACCTACCCAACCGAAGCGTCACATATTGACGCTAAAGGGTGCTTTGAGCGTCAGATATTGACGCTTCCGAAAGCGTCAGTTACATGACGCCTAAACCTACCCATAACCGAAGCGTCACATATGGACGCTAAAGGGTGCTTTGAGCGTCAGATATTGAAGCATGGTTGAAAGTGACAAAAAGTGACGCCTTAGGTATGAGAATGTGTTGTGATCAGATATGTATCCGCTTAGTAAAAAATGCATGAATTTTGCCTATGTGCAAATATTTGAAATCTTAAATATTCTGTTTTGTCTGATTCCTAGAAAAGGCAGTTCATAAGATGAAGTAATAAGGCTTAACAGATCCAAACACCATGAAAATAATTTGGATCCGGCTTTTTTATGAAAAAAAAAAATAATTTTTTTCAAACGCTTCCCAATTCTCAACCTTGCAAACTCACGGGCAGCATTTTATCCACAAGCAATAGTGCAAACCGATGCAGTAGATGAGGGATGTTTGGAAGGAGGCGCTCAGCGGGACTTCAGCAAAACTTCTCTTTCACGCTGGGAAGAGGCCAATAAACAAACATCTTTAAAATATACCATGCCCCGTTTCCCTGCTTCTCAGTCGTGTGGCTGGAGTTTGTGTAAGGCTCTTTATGGAGTTTTCTGCACCCCAGACAATGCCGGCAGTCACTGGAGTTGGCGCATGTTGATTAAAGTGCCTTAAACGTGACCTGCCGTCGCTGTAGCGTATGCATTATCATCCGCAGACAGAAGTGGAGCGCTGCAAATAATGAAGCGCAAGGGAAGAATAGGCTAGAGTTTAGTTTAAAGCTGCTGTGGATGGAATCAGCCATAAACATGATCAGCTGCAGGTTATGAAATATGCTTTGGAGTTTCAACACCTGGAGTTTTACTCTAGTATCCAGAACATTTGTAATTTCAGGGTTCATTGCCTGGTGGTTTAATTATATCCCAAATGAATGTCTATGCTGGTCACAGCTGGTTAATTTTGATGTTGGATCACTATACTTCAATTGTTCATTTGTCCCTCCATGAAAATTAGTTATTTTATAACTGCCAACACTTTAGAATAAGGGTGGAAAAGTTGCATCAATGAAAAGCATTAGCTATTATTGACAATAGAAGATTTAATCTTGTTACTTTGTTAGTTCATTGTGCATCAACTAATGTTCACATATATAACTTTTACTGTTAAACAAATGAGTTAATATATGTGGACATTATTTTTAATCAAGATTGATGTGTGCTGTAAGTGTTTTTCATTCACTATAAAACATATTTTCATGATTTGTTACCACAACTTTTTTTTTCTTTTGTCAAATCAACTTAGATCCACTAATGTTGGCTAGCTAACGTAATATTTTGAGTTTCCATTAATTAAACTAATCTCTTTCTTTGTATTATCTCAAATTTGTAGTGCAAAATGTGAAGGCAACCAGGTTTCTTACTTTGAAGTTAAAAGTGATAAGGAAACACTGTAAATATATCTATATCTATATCTATAATGACCAACTCCCAAAGAAAGAAAAAAAAAAGAAAGAGAGAGAGAGAGAGGGAATAGCATCTACACCGAGGTTGAACTCCTAAGCCGTCCACACTTCCACTGTTTTGACAGAAAATACAATTTGAAGCCACCTTTTTTAAGGATTAAATGTATAGCCGAAGTTTGCATGTGTTTAACACCAAACGACAAGAAGTAGGATTTCACACTAGGCTTTTTTAACTTAACTTTACGTTAACTTCCTCTGGTAATGATTGGCAACCCTGCCTGCAGCTCACAGCCTGTGATAACAGCACTGCCGTGAATGAATGTTAACACCAGGGTCTGTTTCTGTGCCAGAATATGTTTCCGTGTGAGCGTGACTGACAGTCAGTGGGCTTGAAACCAGCATGAGTAAATGTGCAGTCCAGCTCTTATACAGTACATGGGTATCAGCACCTCAGGGCAGAAACATACTGTAAATAACATACTTAAACAAGTGTGTGTGTGTGTGTGTGTGTGTGTGTTTCTTACTGCAGTGGTAAATACAAAAACATCAGTACACAGTGGGAGATAGTTTCCTTCAAATGTGTGCCGTTAGATGTTGCTAGATATAAGCATTTCAACTGTTTAAAGAAGTAGTTCACACAATTAAAAATTCTGTCATTTTTACTCAACCTTGAGTCTGTTATTTGTTTCCCATGATTTCAATAATAATAATCAAATAAATACATTTTTTGGAGAATCTTTTGCATACAAAGTGAGTTTATGGTGATCAAAAACACAGTAAAAATACAGTAAATAAAAATACAGTATTATATAATATATACTTAGGTTATACTATATAATAAAAACAGACTGAAATTTAAGTTGATGTTCACTGATAATATTCCCTTCTGCCAAATCTCTTAATTGTGTTCATGTTAAGATTTCTAAAATGACATTTGAAAGCATCACTTTGATGTTATTTATATTTATTTATTCATTTATTTTATATATGTATATTTATTTATAGATTGACTGCAAATGTTAGTTGCTTTGGATAAAGGCATCTGTCAAATGTATAAAAGTAAATATTATGTATTGATGCCAAAAGTCATGGTTTCTGTGCACCACTTTAAAATGCAGAGTTAAGCATGACATTTGAAAGACTTAATCTATCGTATGACTTTATAAGACATGGAATATAGTGCACAAGTGCATAAATATAGACCACTTTTATATCAGTTTTTTGGAGCTTGAGAGCTATTGCATGAAAAAGTGTTGCACAAAAAAACCAGCATACAGGTTTGAAATGGCACGATGCGAGTGAGTGAGCGAACAATGACAGAGTGTTCATTTTTAGGTGAAATATTTCTTTAAAAGCTTCAGCGACTGTTGGGTTCCCCGTGGCGGTAGAGTCAAAGCAGACCCCGTCAAACCGAGCGCGTCCTGGAGGACTGAGGCTTAAAGACAAGCATTTACCACTCTTGGAAACTCCAGCTTTAATCATTTTGAAGGGAAGACATCAGTGTTAGTGTGAGGTCTCCTTTGAGTATACTACTGTGCGTCTCAAGCATTTGTCCTTGCTTTCACTTTCCGTGTGTGCGCGCGTGCGTGTTTCCTTTTCATTTTCCAATCCGAGGAAGCTTGAGTGTTCCTCTCTGACTTCATTTGTACTTTAGGGAGCAGGAAAGACTTTGAAAAAAGAATTTTAATTTACTTTTTTTTTTTTCTCTCCTCTCTCCTCTAATTACACTTTTGGATTTTCTATCTCCTCCCTAAAAATTGACTTAAATGGCGTGCGAGCCTTTTGATGACCGTGTAATGAGAAATGAGCAACGAGAGAACATGGGAATTTTTGCGGGATTTTCTGAAGTGCCGCCCACTCCCTCTCTTTTTCCCGAGCCTCTGTTCCTCCCGCCCTCCTAAACGCTTCCATCTGTTGTCTCGCAAACCGGCTAATGTAGTAACTGGGCCCGATGCCTCTCACAAGTACACCCACTCACACTGCGACAGCAACTTCTTCGCCTTGCACTTCTGATTTATCACAGAAACTGTCATTCGAGAGCTCAGTGTAGATTTAGTTTTAGATTTAGACATTTTGTTGTTACATTTTCAGAGGAAAACATGTCCGCACCGTTGTTTCTAATGTGCTCCGTGATTGCAAAACGCTCCGGGTTCACTGTATGTTCACTTGTGCATCATTTGTAATATGTAATCATTACAGATCACTGTACAAAGCTGTTGTGCACAATGTTATGCAGCAGGCTGACTAGTTGAGTCCTGCCGTTATTATGTGCTGGTTGTGTGCATCCACATATGTTTGTGCACAACAGTTGCCTGAATATATTTGGAATCTATTAATATCCTAAAAGTGAGAGTTTTGCATTCACAAAGCACATTATAAATGAGCTGTGGACATCTGAGATGGTCTGAGTGCAATTAAAACAAACTTCCCTTCAACTTATCAAGTGTTGTCCAGAGGCTGACAGGAACTGTAAGACACGGCTTGTGTTTGCACCGTTTGTGACAACACCAGCTGCATGAACTTGGCAATATATATAGTATGCAGATTTTGGTTTGTCACCGGTGTCATCTCAGCGGTGTGGACGTACTCTAGACTTGCCAGAAACAGCACAGACCGCTGAAGCTGCACAGTGCACAGTGAGTCATTTACATAAGGCAAATATTGACTTGTCGACTACTTTTCTGGATGAGTAGCTGACTAGTAAATATGAGTAGTCATGCAATCTCGTCTACGTTCCTTCAGTGTGCATCTGTGGGAATTTTCACCTGTTTTATGATCTGAACACTTATTAATGTAACAGCACTCCTTATTCAACAGCACTTATGATTTGAGGAGTCATGCATGTACGCTGCAGGTTTATTAACATCTCTTTCTGTCTCTTTCTCCAGCTCATTCACACCATCAGCGTAGTGGACAGGGATGAACCGCAGTCTGGACATCGCTTTTATTTCACGCTGGCACCCGAAGCCTCCAACAACCGACACTTTACACTGTGGGACATCAAGGGTGAGAGACTGGATCTTTCCCTCTTTATTAGACATTTTGGATGCATTGGAACGTTTTCTTTTACATGCACGAATATTGCATTTACATTACCAGTCAAAAGTTTGTAATAATCACTCCAGTCTTCAGTGTCACATGATCCTTCAGAAATCATTCTAGTATGTTGATTTTATGATTATTAATAATAATGGTCTTTATTTTTTTTTTATTAAAACTGAATTCTTGGATGTCTGATGAAATTGTTTATTTGAAATAGAATCTTTTGTAACATTTTACGTATTCCCCCAAACGTTTGAATGATCGTGCATCACGGTTAACTCAAAAATCTGAAGCGGCACAACTGTTTTTAACATAATCAGAAATGGTTTTTGAGCATCAAATCATCATATTAGAGTGATTTCTGAAGGATCATGTGACACTGAAGACTGGAGTAATGATGCTGAAAATTCACAGGAATAAATAGCATTTTACAGTATATTCAGATAGAAAACAGTTCTTTCAAATTGTAATAATATTTCACAATATTACTGATTTTTACTGTATATTTGATCAAATAAAAGCAGCTTTGGTCATGACCATGAGAGACTTCATTAAAAAACATTTAATCTTATCAAACCCAAATTTGATCAGTAGTGTATCTATTAGCTATTGAAATTAGTCAAAAAGGTCCCACATATAGTGAATGGGCTTATACAGTAATCAAATTTACAGCTAACATCAGAAAAGGTGCAGTTTTTTTTCCGGACTATCTTTGGCTCAGTTATGAGTATTGAAGCAGAATTGTAACTCTTTTGCAAAGACATTTCACCTTTGACTCCTGCATGGCATGATGACCACAGCTCAGGCCTGTCTCCTGCAAAGGAGAAATCAATACGAGAACAGTCTTCTGCTTAATCCTCTCGTGTTGGACAGTTTTAGACCGTCTGTCCATCTTCAGGCGAAATAGAAACATCGGTTCTGTTTGTTGAGTCTGATGTTCTGTTAGAAAGGATTTTTTGTTAAAAGAATCATCCGACCAGTGAGAGTTCCTACAAAGCATTTTTATTCTATCTTTGAGTGAACGTCCCCGAGTGGACACCTTATCTTTGACTCCGCGCTCATGATAATCAGACGGATACAGTTCCTCCAGGCTGTTTCGTGTCCGACACTCCCTCGACAGGACGCTCCGCTGTCTCCGACCCGCATGAGGTGACAGAAAAGTATGAACCGAGTTTATTCACTCTCCCGAAAAGACCAATATGGGCAGAAAAAAAAACCCTTAGTGTAAGTCTGACTTGACAAATGCAATCTTTCATGAACGCTCCCGAGAGGTAGGCCGCATTGTCACTTTTTTGACATTACCTTCTGTTGTAGCATCTGGTGTTTGTGTTCAGAAACAGAGAATGAGGGGTATTTAATATTTCTGTCCAATTCATATGCATGGAGTTTCTGTTATGCATTGGGAATTCTGTTGTTTTGATTATTTTGACTTTAAGAGTCATCATTTAAAGAAACAAAATGGAAGTTTTGTGGCTTTTATTGCATGTCAAAAGTTGACAAATGTTTAGCAGATTAACACATTACACATATAATTACAAAATGAAAAAAAAAAATGGACGAACAGATAGATAGATAGATTTTAATGTACACCATCCAGCCAATCAGAATCATATACTTTGGGAATGTCCCTATAATGCCATCTGGGTTGGGAGCGCACTAGGATTATTGACGTGAATCCATCTGCAAATAATCAGGCATCTTCTCCTTAGATAGCTCTCAAATGTATATTTTTCATTTCTGTTTTGCTTTGTCAGTCTTATATTTGTTGCCTTTCCCCAAACGCCGGTCCCGTCAGGCTGAGGGGGGTTGTGTTATTGCCAGGCTCTTTAGAGATGTGTGCAAGTTTCTTTAGAGATGTGTGTTAGTTGATGTGACGCATGGGCAAATCCAGACTGATCTGACAGGATGGAAATGTCAACTGTGGAGAGCCAGGGAAATGTCAGCGGAGCACGTGAGGGCCACACAAACACATGAAGCACGCTTGAGCGGAGACCCACACACACACACATACACACACACACACACACACTGAGACACACAAACCATAGCTGTTAGAAATGCACTTGTTTACTAAAACACTGTGAGAATACAAACTGTGCAACTGTGCATTGATGTGTTCATTAAAAGAGTGAATCTCATGAAGAAACACCCAGGTCATATTTAACGCCAAAATCAAGACAAAAAGACCAGAAGTGTCTATATGGAGGATGAGATCAAGCACAAACAGCAGTAGAATAAGAAAACACAAAATGAGAAATAAAAACAATTACAAGGCAGTATACAAATCATTGTGAACGATGATAACGATATATATATATATATATAGTGAATAATAATTAATATATGCAAATATATATAAAAAATGTGTGTATGCATGTGATTTATTATGTAAAAAATATGAAAATAATTTTAAATTGAAATGATTCAATATTAGTATTAATATTAATTACAATAGTGATTGATTAACAATAAAAATATTTTGAATAATATCTATACATTTTATAGTATTATCATGATTATTACTATTCTCTTTTGGTAAAGGTATTTTTGGGGAAATGTGCTTAATTCTCAACCAAAAAAGGAAGGTTAATTAAAGGTGAAGTGTTTCATTTCTGTTCTACTAGTGGCACCCAACGGATCTGCGCTCTGTTTGAGAGGTATAACAGGGAAGAGCAGCCTAACAGCATTTGTCTCATTTGATTTGGGGATGAAATATGACCCAGAAACTCTCCTAAAATGACACCTACACAGGTTTCCCCTCTCAAGCGCACTCAAAAGAACACACTTTGCATCCTCCCACGTCCCATATCCACCATACTTCTGTTTTCACGGACACATTTGTCAACCTGTCAGGTTAAATCTGTCACTTTTTTCTCTTCGACAGCGCATCGCTGCGTTACCTTCTCCCTCTGTGATCCGACACATGAGGACAAACGCAGGTTTTTTAGCAAACTTTTTCCTGTTGTTTCAAATGTCCTTTCACTATAATATTAAATTCACATCTTATTTTGTGCTTTGAATAGCCACATCGGAGTCTTTCCAGAGAGAGAGAGCGAGAGCTGTTTGGCACGTTGGGAATTTGATTGACGACTCCAAACAAAACATCTTTTGGCTTTTGATTTTGGACAGCTTGTCTGGAGCCAGTCGAGAGCACGAGGCTGTTTTCTCTCACCAGGGTTTGATTTGTCATTCCCTCGTATGCCACTAACATTCCCCGTGTCCGATTGCTCCCCAGTTGCCCGTTGGCGTGCTTTTAGTCGGAACAGAGCATATAGCGCAGGCAGAGAGGGCATTGTTCATTGTTGCTCAGTTTGTTTGGGGATTGTTTTTGGCATTGGCGGTACGTTTTGTTCTGGTTTGTTTTCACAGTTCTCTTTCCATATTCTGTATTCTGTATTCAAAATGGACTGTTCTGCCCTCAGTCCACTGATCCTGTGATACAGAAACAATATGACTCCGTCTGGAAAATACAGATGCCCAAAACAAGTGTTTGGACTCGTATAAATGTGTGAATGTCATTCATCAGATCAAGTGACCGGATCTGTGTCTTACGTAATGTTATCTAATTCATGTTTAATTTGGCTCAAGTATCCATCCACTCTTTTTGGAATGTATTTTATTATTTTATATGCTAATCAAGTTAAAAGTTTGAAATAATTAAGTTTTTATAATTTAAGTTTCTTCTGCTCACCAAGGCTGCATTTATTTCATTAAACATTTTCAGTAAAATTATAGTAAAATTAATATTGTGAAATATTAGAAAAAATTTAAATAAGTGTTTTCTATTGTAATATAGTATGTTAAAATGCTATTTATTCCTTTGTGCAAAGCAGTAATTACTCCAGTCTTCAGTGTCACATGATCGTGAAAATTCAGCTTTGCCATCACAAAATAAATTACATTTTAAAATTATATTCAAATAGAAAACACCTATTTAAATGGTAAAAATATAATATAATACAATATTAACGTATTTACTGTATTTTTGATCAAATAAATGCAGCCGTTGTGAGCTTTTAGAAATAAAATCTTAATTATAACAAACTTTTGCCCGGTAGTGTATATGTATCATATTAAACTCTGCATGGAAATTCAAGGATTATCTATATTGCATTTTGCAAAATCACATAAATACATTTTTGCATTTCAAATTTGATTTAAAAGCCCAAGCATGAACCAAGGTGAATCAATTTAAAATGGTGTTTTATATTCCCAGATGGATTTAAATAAAATCTTCATATACACTTTTCTACAATATTTCATCAGCTAGTTATTGTTGTTGTCTTAATTTGTGAGCGAATGATTGTTTTGAGTTGATCCTTTTTTGTGAGTCACTCTGAATGACTTGTTAGCAAAATGAATCCTTTTAAAAATCCATATCCAACGACTGGAAAGGTCACAGTAATTCATCGTTCAGAAAGTGCAGAAACCCTTATAAACGTAAGCACTAAATTTGATTCACAGCTTTTGATGACTCGAAATCAATTATGAAACTAATCTGAATGCTGATACGAGGTGCTGAACTCAATCAATGATTTCCTTCTGCGTCCTCTTTTTGTCATTT
Organism: Scardinius erythrophthalmus; assembly: GCF_964197995.2. Classification (NCBI taxonomy): domain Eukaryota; kingdom Metazoa; phylum Chordata; class Actinopteri; order Cypriniformes; family Leuciscidae; genus Scardinius; species Scardinius erythrophthalmus. The sequence continues at coordinate 2,787,169 of NC_138232.1, forward strand.
AGGTGTTTTCCAGAAAGACGCGGCCCAACTAGATTAATATTGAAAGGTCACGGCTCCTTGCTCTTTAATAAATGATTGGTTGATGGATTTGACATAACCCGTTCAATGACTGTGTCTCGGTCACATTTTAAAACACATTGGCGTTCGGATCTCGGTATTTACTTCAGCTCATTGCAGGGAAAACAACTCAACGGTGGTTTGGTTATGATAATGTCTCCATTTCTGATGTTTTTAGACTTTAGAAAGGGAAATGGATTTGGTGCCCTTTTTAATAGTGTGTGTGCTATAGCCTATTTATGAGAATGAGAGACGATTTACTGGTCCAGTCAAGTCACAATGTCATAGTGCTTTTACTCAGCAAAACTCCCCGTGTCTCTAACGGATCTGGAAACGCGTGCTGTATTTATCAGTAAGTCATGCTCTAGCGCTGGAGGTGACAGTGATGAATGTCCTGCATGATGGATGGCTTTTGTGCCTGTATGCAAGTCCATTAGTTGAGCTGTTGCTGTAGTATTTTGCTGTTTGTCAGTGTTAGTCACATTCATACATCTGCCGTTTCCGCAGCCGCCATAAAAGCTTTTGGGCAGTTCTGGGGAACTTTAGACTTGCTGTTTCTTGTTAAAAGCCTGCAGTGAGTTTAATTTATGGTTGTTCTCATTTATTAATATTTTGTTGGTTGGCCAAAATCATGTCCACACAGTTTGGCATGTTATCACAAAAAAAGTAAAAAAAAATTTTTCAATTGATGAAATATGCTTATATTAAACAAATTTTGAATAACATTCGAATAAAGGGCAAATATGTCTATATATATATATATATATATATATATATATATAGGTTCAGAAAAAAGGGTGTAAAAGCCGTCACTGGGACAGTACCCTATATGTATTCTAATATGTATCATTTAGGTACTAATATGTACACTTTTGGTACCAATATGTACCTTTGAGGGACTAATATGCACTCTTTAGGTACAGAGATGTACCTTTTGAAAAGGTACCGCCACAGTGACAGCTTTTGTACTTTTTTTTTCTGAGAGTATACTGTATTATGCTGTAAAAACTGTAATATTGTGAAATATAAGTATTTTACTAAAAAAACTTTTCTATTTAATATGTTTTAAAAATGTTTTTTCTGTAATGGTGATGCTGCAAAAAAAATAAATAAAAGAATTTATTTTAAATAGAATGTTCTTGTAACAGTGTAGACGTCTTTACTGTCACTTTTGATCAATTGAATGTATCCTTGCTGAAAAGTATTAATTTCTTTTTTTAAATGTTTCGACCCCAAACTTCTGAACTTCTAAATATACTAAAATATTTAGTACCCCCCCCCCCCCCATAATTTTTTTAACGCGTTGAAAGTTTATGGGTTGTCTTAACAGCAAGTTGACGAATTGGTCGTAATTATAAGTCCTGTATAATTAGGCTGTTTCAGGCTCACCTTTTCAGTAATATTAAAATAATGCATATTTTTTGTATGAATAACAGATTGCATATATTGAGCCAGATTACGTAACATTTTGTCTGTCCTCTCCTCTCACTAGACAACACAGCCGGCATCAGAACGCAGCGGTCCGGCTTTAACCGTCAGGAGCAGAACGTGTACCTGTTGCCCATCCTGGTGGTGGACAGTGGCCCTCCAGCCCTCAGCAGCACGGGGACCCTCACCATACACGTGTGTGGCTGTGACCCGGATGGGGCCATCCAGTCCTGCAACGCCACGGCGTACGTCATGTCCACTGCGCTCAGCCCTGGTGCTCTCATCGCACTGCTGGTGTGCATCCTCATTCTCATAGGTAAAACTTTTACTTCACCAACTTTCTTTATTGATTTACAACGTCTGTGAGCTGGGTTTGAAATGAACACCCGCCAAATGCGGGTAAAACTCAAACGCTGTCCGATCACTTGCCAATTTGGGGTGTTATTATGTTTACTCACTTTGCTGGGGAAGTCCGTGTAAGCCAAATCTGCGCGGATTTAGCGCAAATACTCAACTCGTGAGTCATCATGATATATTAAATGCAGAGTATTGTGCAGAATCTGCTCATATCTGGAGCTTGAACACACACGTCACTACGTTACAAATAACGGCGCGCTTGTTCATTTGCATTGAAACAATAGCGGAGATTAAAAAGCGTTTGGTTAACAGAAAAGACATTGCTATTTTCCAACATCCACTTTTTTTTATATATTCTTTGTACTGTATTGACTTGTCCTCCCAAAACATAATTTTTGGTGATGAGGATGAAAGAGGAAGCTGGAGATGCTGGATGACAGGATTTTGTTTGAATAAGAAATGAATGTGTGTGTGTGTGCGTGCATATTTATATACGCCCAATGGAAACACATCAATTTCACAAAAACTCCCATATATCGCAAAAAAGTTTTTATGCTCGCATGAGATGGTTTTTCAGGCATTTCGAAAAAGGAATATAAACGCGGCTAGTGTCACTGTTTCTGAACTCCTGAAACGCCTCCATTGTAGTCTTGATTTTTCTTTCGGGAACAAACACGTCACAATATTCCTTATTATAATAATTTATATGCAGAATAAAGGGGCGGGCCTGGTTGATTTAGTTAGTAGTGTGTTGAAACTGGTGGTTATGGTAAGGGGTGGGATATTTCCTAAAGAGGAGCCGCAACAATGGAGAATATACGAAAAATAATGAACATTCAAGCATGAAAAACTGTTCTAGTAAAAAACAAAATCAAGACTTTGTAAAAGGGCATAATATGGCCTCTTTGTGAAATGTGAAATGCATGCTTCGGGAAGCCAAGCAGGCAAGAAACGTAAGTAAATGTATTTTAGTGTTGTGCATTGTCCTTTTGAGCGTGGACTACTTTTTTAGGTGGATGAACTTGTTATGCATTAATGATGTAATTCCTGTGGGTGGAGTTCGTTGGATGTAGACAGTGCGTTACAGATAGTTGCATCACATACTCACATGGATACCAAGCAAAAGTAACCAAGTTTCGTTTGTTTGTTTTTTGCTGGTTTTGCGATGAAAGACTTTGACAGACTGTGTTGTTATGTGATTCTGTCACACCAGTCTCATGCTGTATGCATTCAATATTATGTTATCGGTATAGCTTTGAAACAGTGTGACAGATTTGACAGCATATTGACTACCAACATCAGCTTGACTTGTAGAACATTGCAGAGGTCATGGGTCTGAATCCTATAGTGAACAAATGGACTGATGAAATCACCAGGTGATTGATGGAAGATGCAAGTACATCCACTTGAGAATGCGTGTTTCAGCATTATTATCTGCATTTATGGATTATGGACTCATTGAGACCAGCAGACTATAGAGTCAAGCAAGTGCTGAACATTTGTGCTGCCTGTGCACACACACACACACACACACACATCATGTTTGCCTCTACGACCGCTGTAACTCTTTTAATGGTCCATCATCATTATTTAAAACCTTATTCGTGGGTTCAAATGCGGCGGGAGGCAAAAAACCAAACTAGAATGACATGAAAGCTGATCAATATTTCATACAGCATCCTCTGCCCACTCACTGCAGTTGCTCATCCTCTATCAGGAAGAGTACGAAAGCTTTTGTTCACGCAGAGCGGACACGCACACAATACAGGCCTCAGTGAATGACATCCAGCCTCTCTAGTGGAGAACTGGTGAGTTAAGGGAAGCTCGTGAAAAGAGCAGCATCAGCACCACTGTCCCCGCGGATCACTGAGCGCTTTAAATAGAGCAGCCTTTCCAGACATCCACGGCACTCCTGTTCCCGTGTCGAAGAGCCGTTGGACTGCAGTTCTGTTGTCATCGCTGAAAGTTTTATGACTTTCTTCTGGCCTCAGTATATCTGTCTTTATTTCTCTCCTCTCCACTTAGAGCTTTTCCCATCCCTCTTTCTCTCTCTCTCTGTCCTCTGCAGTCGCTTATAAAGTACGCCACATGAATTGTTCTCAGTCATCTGAGCAGTTTTTTTTTTTTTCCCTGTTGCTCATCTTTCCTGCGGTAAATCATTTATAAGTCGTGTGCGGGTCATCAGACGCACATCCTTTCTGTTTAATTAGCCATGTTTTCTCAGTCAAGCATCACTATCATTATTGCTCATACTTTTAGTCAGGGACTTACAGGAAAAAAGTATCAGAGCTTGTTGTAAAATAATAATACAGTCTTTGAAAGCATTGTTTGTGCTTTTTATTCTTCCCTATCCACTCCAAATAAATACATATTTAGTTTTGTGAACAAAATAATATTTTTAAGCATTTAAACATCAACTTTAGATATTACTATAAACGAAAAAACCATAAAAACATTTTCATTGCTTGAAATAAGATAAACATTAACTGAAATGAAATAAAATAAAATATATATATAAAAAAAATATTGTTTTCAGCTAGTTGCCAAGTCAACAAAATACTAAAATTAACACTGAAATAAAAAATAATAAAATCTATATAGACATATTTAAAAAAAAAAACACATAAACAAAATATTAAAGCTTTAATTAAATACATATATTCATTAAAAAAATCTAGTTCAAAATATGAATAAAAACTATAATCATATCTAAATGATACTAAAATAACATGGCTTTATATCCAGTAGATTCAGTAAAGTGTGTCCAAACTGTTGACTTCCATCATCATTCCATCAAGTGTGAACACGTCAAACATGTTGTTCAGGTTGATCTCTGGAATCAGGACCTTTGAGGACGTGGTTGAGGACTGTAATTATATAACATGAAATTGGTTAAGACAAACTAATAAGGCAACAATTTGATGTATAAACTTTTTTTTATTATTAGCTATCACTACATCTTTTGCAATAGTTTTCACTGTAGTTGTTGTTGCAGCCAAGTGTGGGTATCTGCAGGTCAGAGTAATTACCGGTAGGGGGCGTGTCGTATGGTTGGGGGCGTGTTGAAAGTTAGGGGACGTTCTGAAAGGTTGGGAGTTGGTCGAACGGTTGGGGGTGTGCTGAAGGGTAGAGGTTAGGCTTGTTCGACTTCATGCAGCTCTGCGCAGACCGATCAGCGGCTGACTTGAAGCAGTGCATGCCGGTTAGAAATTTTGTCCGACTTGATACAGCGCTGACACCACGTGACTGTGACGTATGCCATCAAAGTACCGCGAGAGCGATTCAAGAGTAGCCGGAGAACTCAGCCAGCGCAGCTTCTCACGAGCGGCTGCATGAGCTCTGATGACGACACAGCTGTTCCACGATTGGCCGGATTCACCGCACGACAATGATCACGTGTGTTTCATGTTTATTTGAACACCTTTAGTTCCTCTAAAGCTCACAAATCATTTTTTTATAACAGTAAACACTCTTTTCATGTAGTTGTGATGTTATATTGTGCCATATTTATCAAATTAAAACTGAATAAAAAACGTAGACTCCACTTCATTGATAGTAGCTTATGTAGAACTTTATTCTTGTTCAAACAGTCGCTGTATTAAGCAGTACATAAAGTATTGAATGAAAATGTCTCTGAAACATCTGTGTATTATTTGGCAAATATTGCATTTATTTCACTTCAGCTGTGGTAAAGTATGCAAACACAACGTGAGGGGTCACTACGGGAACCAGAAAGTGTCCGACTTCACATCTCCGTTTGCAGCTCCTCCCCGCCTGCACGCGGCTACTCTCGCCGATCGGGTGCATCCAGCCGCAGCCGATGTCGAACACACCTGAAATGTAGGGGCGTGTCCAATGGTTAGGGACATGATGAAAGGTAGAGGGTGTGTCAAAATGTAGTGGGTGTGTCGAACCATTGGGGGTGTGCTGAAAGGTAGGAGCCGTGTCGAAAAGGTTGGGTGTGTGTCGAAAGGTAGGGGCGTGCTGAAGGGTAAGGGGTGTGTGGAAAGGTTGGGGGCATTAAGAAATGTAGGCTTGTGCCAAAGAGTAGGGGCCGTGTCGAACATTTGGGGCGGGCTGAAAAGTAGGGGTTGTGTTGAAAGGTAAGAGGCTTGCTGAAGTGTAGGGGTGTGCTGAAAAGTAGGGGGCGTGACGAACAGTAGTGGACGTGCCCGAAAGGTAGAAGTGTTTCAAAAAGTGTGTCGAATGGTATTGGGCATGTGGAAAGGTAGGGGTATGCCAAAAAGTAGGGGGCATGTTGAAAGTTAGCAGTCATATCACAGACTTGAGAGTGCAATACTGTAAGAAAGCACTTAGCATCCATCTAAGTAGCTGCATAGCAATGTGGTAAAACACCTTAGCAACCGCATAGCAATGCCTAAGCAACTACTCGCAACACTCTAGCATTACAGTGGTGAGTTTTTTCATGGACAAATATCACTCATTCTCCGAAAATATCTCATCATCTTGACATTAGTTTTAATGTGTGAGCGAAGCACCTCAAAATTGATCTCTAATTAATAATTCAATTTAAATGTCGTCTCAAAGGACATAATCCTCTTCTGAAATGGACATCAATTAAAACTGAAGTAAAGCAGTAAAGCAGAAACGTATGAAAGTTTAATGCTAGCTGTTTGAAATCTTAGGTGTTTGAAAGCACAGCTTCTGATTGCACAGCCTCTCTTACCCCACTCCTTAAATGTTTATAACTTTTCTCTTTTTATTTGATTTGATTTATGGAATCAAAATTGTATTTGGAAATAAAATTCATGGGCTAGTCAAGTTTAGTCAAGACCGGTCTTTTCTAGTCTAGTTTAAATGTAATGAAAAGTTTCACCAGAATGTCTCCTCCTCTTCTCCCAGGCTTTGAGTGCAAATATCGGATAGATCTAGATGACGTTGAAGGGAAGAGGGTGTCCCTCCTGATCACAGCCTTCTTTCAATGCCGCACATTTCCTATTAGATCAATTTGTGGCATGATAAGGAGGGAATGAAAACAAATTTCTGCCTTATTACCTTCAAACAAACAACTCCTCCATCAGTTCATTCTGAGGGTGACGTGATAAATCCATTTGGGTGCAGCAAGGCATCTGCACACATCCGTCCCAATTACAGCCCATCTGCCATGATGGGAGTCCTGGCCACCGGCCGCCCAAGGGTAAATTAGCCGTCTTGTCAGGTCCGCTTAACCGAACATCTGCACGGCAAGGAGTCGCAACATGTTTCACAAAGGCAGGTACATAATGCGGTTTTTCACCCCATACCTTCAGTACAACGTAGGACGCAATGGGGGTCTGGATTCACAGCTCATTCCAGATGGAGAAAGTGTGCTGGGTTGTAGGGGGGGGGGGGAGTGCTGCGACCTTTTAGTGATTCAATTCCTGCTAATTCTAAACCAGCCTATGTAATCGATGCATGTAATCCCGTAATGTGTCTAAAGACCAGTCTGTATGCATGCATCTTCACAGGAATTACCACTTTAATGCTGAGCGTAATTTAGTATGCATCATGCACTGCAAATGCAGTCCGTGAAACTCAATTCACTTTACCTGGCTCGCAGCCATTTAGAGTCCTTGATCATGCCAGAATCGAAGAATAACATGAAGGGAGAGCTTGGTCAAAGACTTATCTCTCCAAGGCTTATGGAAAAATACTGAATCAAAGAGCCAGCGAGCCGTGCGCTTCTGTGAGGAGTCGCACCGTCTGCGGCGTTAATCGCTCCCATGTTTTAAGCCCTTTGTTGGTCAGTAAACAATTGCAAACTCAGTTGCACAGATTAATTTACCTGCCATCTTTTCTCCTCCGAACATGTTTAGGGTAGATAAACACTGACAGAAAGTGTTGGCTGAAAGAAATAAACAGCAGTAAGTAATAATAATTCTTTCAACCCGGTTTGTCCTGTGAAATGTGAAAGGGAAGTTATGAAACTCCAGGTGTGGGCTACGGCTCGTGAATTGGAAATGTCCGTATCAGATTGATTTGTCATTTCCGGAAAGGGGCAGAGCGTGTTCATTTTCTGTCTTGTTTGTACACCGCTTTGTCAGTTTTCATATGGTTGGAGCTGCTTGCAAAGCTCAGCGCTAGACGGATGGTTCATGGCGAGCAAAATTAGCTTCAACTTCACAGCGAGAGCCTTCATAATACGCTCATACTTTAATTTACTTGTGTGTCCTGTTCTACCAGAAAAGACATCCATAAAACAAGCTTCTTAGTGTGCAGTCTGCACTCTAGATATATATTTTGTCCTCAAATGCATTTTTTGCTTATGTAAATCTATTTATCCATCCATCCATCCATTCATCCATCCATCCATCTTATTTTTATGGTAACACTTTACATTAGCCAACACATATTCACTATCAACTATAGTTTTTTTTTTTACTCAGTTAACTCCTAATTGATAGTACGGTTATGTTTAGGTATTGGGTAAGGGATGTAGCATTAATATGTTCTTTATAAGTACTAATAAACAGCCATAATGTTAATAATATGCATGCTAATAAGCAACTAGTTAATAACGAATAGTGTTCCCGAAGTGTTGCCATTTTTGGAATGTATTTAGAAAGATATGTCTTGGGTTAATTAGACCAAGAGTTTTTCTAACTCACAAAGAGCATTTAAAAGGGACATTAAAGACTGCATTGAAATAAATGTAAATCTGAGAAGTGTTTCTTAAAATGCATGATTTTTTTAGCACTTTTAAGTACTTTGCTGCAGTTTTCTACTATCTCATAAATGGTTGTCTGAGCGCTTTCATCCTTGTCATTCGTCCTCAAAAGGAAAGATGAAAGAAATCCTTTCCGGACCCGCAGACGTTTCCCTCTCAAGATTAGAACGCCAGCCAAGACAATGGCTCTCTTATAACATTAATGATTATGTAAAATGGATAGCCTTTGATCAGACATGTGCCTCCAGAGAAAACATGCTTAATGAAATATTCAGATGATATTTATAGATGATCACTTACTGAATTTGAACTTTGCACCACAGACATTATATTGAGCTAAGGGATCATAATAGTTTGTATCGTTGCAGATAAAGTCCCTTTGAAATCAAAATGATAGTTTTGTGACTTTTAGTAGCCAACCGGACTGTGATGTTAACTACATTCTATTCGAGTTGAAGTATCCACACATGTTATTAGTACAGTACTTAATACTTAAACCATAAAAAATGTTGACATTTACATGAGCTGTGTGATGGAGAGCCAAACGATGACAGCAGATTTAATTAAATGTCGATGTATTGTCCGGCAGAAAGCAGACAGCAAAATTGAACACAGTGCACGCTTCATCCCACACCATCATAAAACACAATGATGTTGTGAACATGACACTGCATTAAAAACTGCAGCATAACAGTGCACACAAACTAGCTTAATTAAACACATAGGGCCCTATTTTAACGATCTGAAACGCATCAAGCACGAAACGCAAGTAACTTTGTGGGCGGATCTCGGGCGCTGTTGCTATTATACCGGCGGGATAAATTACTCTTTCGCCCGACGCAAATCTAAAATGGGTTGGTCTGAAGTTGCTTCATTACTCATAGGTGTGGTTTGGGCGTAACGTGAAATAAACCAATCGGAGCATCATCTCACATTCCCTTTAAGAGCATGCGCGCTTGTTCCATGGCGGATTGCTATTATAAAGGCGGATTTGCCAGGAGCGGTTCACAGCCGAGGAGACCGACGTTCTCGTCAGGGCCGTAAAACACAGAGAAGTGACATTGGGGATGGAGAAACACACCCAGATTAGCTTCGGTTAAACAGCCGTATTATAATTTGGGTAAATGTGTAAGCTAGATTTATGCCTATTTTTTCACATCTTCATGGACACAACAATGATTTCCCTCGTGTGTTAATATTCATGCTGAAATGCCCCCGGGAGCGCAAGTTCATTTCCTAATTTACCGACGTGCGTCTGTGGAGGGAAAAGTCCACTGTGCGCGGGTACAAAATAGGAATGATACATGCGTCGGTGTACAAAGTCAATTGCGCTGGGTGCAAGATAGGTCCCATAGTATTAAACATAAATAGATCAAAATCAATTATTCCAGCGATTGCTGCAATGTTATGATGTTGTAGCTGATTGCTTGGATATTGCTATGTAGTTGCTAGGGCATTGTGGGTGGTTGCTAGGGTGTTGCTAGGTGGTTTTCTTACCGTGTGAACTGGAAAGAGCCTCTGTGATATTCTCTAGATTTTATTCTGGTCTTTTGGACCAAAAAATCATAAATCTGATTGCTTAGAAAAGTAACAGCGTGATTTGAGGTATAAATCATTTCCATAGCGCAAACGCTGTGGGCGCATAAAGTTTAATACCTTGGGCTTTGGGTTTGTGCACGCAAGCTACTTTTGAACAGTCAATCTCAAAACCTCCACAAGCGTAGTAACCTACATTGCTAAATCGCTGCTTTTGTCTCCACTTTTAGGAGGCTTAAAACAGAGGCATGGAGGGAATTAGGTCAGACATTTTTTTTTTCCTAACTAGAAATCCATATTAAATGCATCAGTGTTCCCTAAATTGTAATTGGTTGGACTTTTCTATGAGCTGAAAGAGTCAGCCATATCTGTGAATGCAGCAGTGAGTTTAGCCGCCGGTTCTGTGCTTATTTAAACAACACTGACAGATCAAATGTAAGAAAGACGGTATGCAATCACAAATGCAGACGCTAATGAACATAATTCAGCACAGATTAAGGATTCATTGGTTTATTGAGACGGATGCTGCTTTTGTTTTCCGACTCATTCATTTCTTAAATGATCCATCTCAATTGTTTGCCTTTTCAGTTCATGTTTAATTCCTCAATCATATCTGCACTCCACCTCACGGCGAAGCTTTGTGAAAGTCTCATTTATTTGTAATCCTTTCTACACTTCTCCTCTCAATCATGTATTGTTAGTAAATGAAGACATTGGGATGGCAGATATATCACTTATTAACCAGTCTCAAATCCTCATGAATAATGCACTCAATTGACCGCCTTCGAATGTTATTGACCGATCCTGCCTAAGCAGCTGTTGCTGTCTGTGTGCAATATACTAACCTGACACGTTTTTGCTCCCTTCTCAAGATTTTTTGGCAATTTTCAGTTTTTTTGCAATCAGTAGGACACATTTATCAATACTTAGGTCACTTTTCAAAACTCTTCACACAGTTCTCCTAACCAACTTTGCACTACCGTCATTCATGTCTCAAATCAGCTCATGGTCCATAACACAAGCAAAGGTTGTCATTCAACAAACACGCTTTGTCACTTATACTGTTGAACAAAAACCTTTAAAAAATTCTTTACAAAACAAGAACGACTCTCTATTGTTTAGAATTCACTGCCGTTTTTATTACATAGTCCATGCATTACCATGTATTACTGGACCTATAAAAAATATAAATATAAAACATTTATTTGTGTGAGTGAATGCAGCACAATCGCGAACATAAATGGACAACTTTAAAGGAGATTTTCTCAATGTTTTGATTTTTTTGCACCCTCAGATTCCAGATTTTCATAGTTGTATAGTTGTATTTCAAGCCAAATATTGTCCTAACATACCATACATCAATGGTCAGTTTATTTATTCAGCTTTCAGGTGATGTATAATTCTCAATTTCAAAAAACTGACCCATGTGACTGGTTTTGTGGTCCAGGGTCACATATATATAATTGCATATATATAATTTTGTCCAGTTACGCTGGTTAGTCCACTGGTTAGTCCAGTTATGCCGTCCCGTCGTGCAAAGAATTTATTCTGTAAATGTGTTTCCATTGTAGTTTATGCACATGTTTTCTTATGAGATAACCAGTTTATCTGACTCAGATAAGCGCACATGTTTTTTATGCACATTTTTTTAATTAATGCGCATATTGGCATTTCCATCCAGTGTTTTTTTTATTATTTTTTATGTGATATCCCAAAATGCACATAAAAATAGGTGGATGGAAACATAGCTATTGTTTTGGCACAAAAATGCATTCAATGATAAATGATCCACATAGACTGATGCTGTGCTCACTGTGTAAAGAGTTTTGAATAAGTATTGAGAAATGGGTCCTAGAGATTGTAAAAAGCTGTAATATCCAGTCAATATATTTTACCGCTTTAGCACACTTTACTGAAAATTAAATTGGCCAAGAGGGGCGTTGTTCTCGTGATGCAGAAAGGACAAGTCTCTCATTAAGATTAAGATGTGGTTGGTAATAAGTTCCCTAGCTGCGATGAGATGCCAGGTTGGGTTTGTTAATATCCTCCTCGTGTTGTGATGTGATCCACCGAGAGAAGTCGACTTCTGCTGTACAAGTGCCTCAGTTATTTACTGAAGAGTCAATTTGAGGTTAATGGATTTTCCTTCTCCTGTTTGAGACAATTTGGTTTTCTAATAAGTAATTTTCTTGAAAACTGCAATGCTTGACACATGTAGGCTTTGCATATTTTAAATAAACTCTGTTAATGTTATAATTTCTCATGAAAAGTGATGTTGAGGCATATGTTTACAAAGCTCACCTTTAACGTATGTTTTTTTTTTTTTTTATGAGATTCAAAGGTTAATTTAGTTAGCGTTCCTCTCTGCTGTGGTCAAGATTTGCATTGTGAGGTTAATTGTGACTATTTCTACTGTAGGCGGGCTGAAGTGAACTTATTTACTAAACTTGAACAAATACAAATGAACAAAACATGATAATAGCATGGAATCACATGACAAACAGGAACCAGGGGCACGTTCAAGTTCAAAACGGTGCGCAACGTTTTGCTACGGTTTCCGGGTTGAACGTCATGTTTCCTGGAAACGGCGTGCACCGGTGTGCAACGGGGTTTGAGATATGTTTTCTCTTGTTTGGCGGGTGTGTCAGAACTGCAGTCCAATCAGCAGCAACATGTATATAAAGCACGCGGTATTAAAGTGAACTCGCACAATGGGTTCAAGGAAAGTAATTTACAAATGTGTTCAATGCAGTATACGCAACAACTGAGGATATTAGAAGACATGTTTGTCGTAAGTTTTATTGTAAAAATATAGGATATCAACATGATGTAGTTGTTTATATTTTTAGCTTCATTGCAAGTGTATGACATTTGGTATAGAAATAAACAATGGTAATTAAGTGCTTTTCCTAAAAATGAGAAAGAAAATACAGGGTATTAAAACAGAATGAACTACAAATAAAGTCAGTATGTGAGGCTAAATAGATGTGTTTTAGTCTGAATTAGGTAAGATGTCTGCTTCCATTTCAGTTTCAGCAATCCCTTCACTCGATTGGGATGTTCTCTTTTGTTCTGGGCGGCAAGTGCAGTAACTGTAACATCGGGCATATTTTGTAGTATTAAACACATATTTATACCGACTTCATCAGGCTCAGAAAATTCTTCACAAAGAACACAAAGAATGGCCTTCTCAGCTGCCGTAGTTGCAACTCTTGCGTCATCAGAACAGCGTGTTCAACGCATCACCGTTTCTGTTTAAAAAACGTTGTGCAACGTTTTGTCGGGGCTGAACACAGCCCATAACTTTGACTAATTATAATTAAGTAATTATTCCTGTGATCAAAGCTGAATTTTCAGCATCATTACTCCAGTCTTCAGTGTCACATGATCCTTCAGAAATCATTCTAATATGATGATTTGCTGATTGTGGCGAGCAGGACGAGGCTGAGGGCCGTGGGAGGACGGCGCGAGGCCGGTGGCGTAATTATGATGAGCTACACCTGTGAGACGCACCGGTCTCGCGCCGTCCTCCCACGGCCCTCAGCCTCGTCCTGCTCGCCACACTGATCTTGAAACATTTCTGATATTTTTTCCAGGGATTCTTTGATGAATAAAAAGTTAATTTGTTTAAATTTCAGGTCATATTATATAAAAGTCTGTCTATCTATTTACTGTCATTTTTGAATAATTTAAAGTCCAACTGAAATCAAAATTGACCCTATTTACTTTGTTAGCGCATATTACTAGTCCTGTGGTGAAAAATTAATCCATGCAAGTTAATACACAGAAAAAAATTGTTTGCCGTCGTAATCTTTAATCAAAGTCTGAAAAGTTACTTCCGGTCTGGAACGGTGTAGGTTTGACGGCTTGGGTTGGGAAACGCTTAACCACTCCCCTCAAACCATTAGTCCGAGATGAGCGAGAGATGGAGAGGAGGAGCGCTAGAGTAAAACCCTGCCCTCTGTTCAATATTCCTTTTCACTGGGAAATACGTCACAACACTGGAGAAAAGTCGTTTGCAACTTCCGGTTCACGCAGACTTTAATGCATACTTTCTGTATAAAACTATTCATTTTAATTTTCCCAAACCTTTGAACAGTAGTGTAAACTAATTATTCCTCTAGTTCCTCCTCAGAAAGTTCACAATGTTCTCGAAGGTCATTTTCAATAAATTCTCCTTTTTTGACTTTCATAGTACATAGTAACACAAGGTCAATTCTAATCTCATGTTAACATCTGTTAAATTAAGTGTCTCTCTCACTTGTCTCTCATTGTTCCTTTAGTCCTGGTGCTGCTGATCTTGACCCTCAAACGTCACCGGAAAGGCCAGCGCATGTCTGAAGACGAGGAGGACATGCGCGACAACGTCATCAAATACAACGACGAGGGCGGCGGAGAGCAAGACACCCAGGCGTACGACATGAGCGCCCTGCGCAACCTCTACGACTTTCCAGAGGTCAAAAGCTCGGATTCCGGCCCTGACCTGCGCTCCGTCCCTCAGTGGATCCAAAACAGAGTGGTAGGAGACGGCGGGCCTGCCGACTTCACGGTTTTCAAAGGCTACATACGCAAGAAGGTCGAGCAAGCGGACGCGGACTTATCGGTGCCGCCTTACGACTCGTTCCAGACTTACGCTTTCGAGGGCAGCAGCTCGCCGGCTCTCTCGCTGAGCTCCATCCGTACGCTATCCACAACCTCGGAGCAGGACTTCTCATACCTCAGCGATTGGGGACCTCGCTTCAGGCAGCTGGCGGGCTACTACGCCCCGACCCAAGCCGAAGAAGAGGGGTCCTAGCACCATGCTCTTCCCTGATCCGCTCTCAGAGACCCTACTGTCCCGGTCCTGGAGTCGTTTTCCTCCCTGACGCTTTCGCCCACTGTTCCGCAGTGACATTTTTTTGGATCCCAGTTAGTCCGGAGAGATTTAATGTCACCCGTTACCCTTTGCAAAGTGACTTCTTGTCTTGTAGAAAAGTTCAGGACAAATATTGAAGGAGAAGAGCATTAGGCCGGGTGCTGGGCAAACCTCCAACATCTTCTCACCTGTCAGAGAGAGCAAGAAGAAGCGGGGCCGTATGCACTACTCAAAACTCCCATTGTTTCAGGTTTTTTTTTTATTATTTATTTGCCCATCTGTGGAAATAAGGATTTTAACTCAGTGGGATCTGGAGGAAGACAATGGAAATGTCTTTTTAAATACCAACATTAAAAAAAAAAAAAACCTTAAATAAATATGTATTTATTTAAAGAAAAAGTAAAAAAAAAAAAAAAAAAAAGTAAAACAATATTTATGTATTTATTGCTTTCTATTTATTTATTTATTCATCCTGGCAATGGACTGAAATAGAAAACAATGGACATAATTTTTGAAGAATATTGAAGTTGTCAGGGTGACAGACAAAGACTGAAGATCCTGTGGGGAAAAAATCAAGGTTGACCGGGGAAGAAAAAAAAAATGAGTTGGGGTGGGATTGTTGAATCGAGTTTGCAAACTATCAGTGACAGTAAATCAGTCTTGAAAATATTTGTATTTATTTTTTAGAGACTCTTTTTGTAAAATACGAAACCGATTCTGGTGGAGAAAAGTAACGGCTATTGGGGTGAATCTCACGAAAACATGCCCAGGTCACGCTTCACCCACAAATCATGAGAAGAAAAGAAGAAAATACATTTTGCATGAAGATAATGAAGTCTGTTTTAAGGGTGCAAGGTTTGTGATATTGTTGCTTATGGAAATTAAGCACGTTTTCCCTCCAAATGTTATTTTTCTTTTTGTATTTCTCATTATTCCCAAAAGATCCTTTGGTCTGTAATATAGTTAAATATAGTTAAATTACTGTAATTTGTATTGCAGTATGGAGAATTTACGGAAAATGTGATTAATTGTCATAAAAATAATTACTAGGCTTCATTTACTTTCTGCAAAATATGATTGAATATTTCTTTCTTTGATTCTGAAGTGAAATAATTCCTTGGCAGGTTTCGTGAGCATTGGTTTTGTCTTGTCATACATTTTGTGTGTTGTGTTGCTTTTCAACTAATTATCCAGATCCCTTATTGTGGAAGTTGCGTTCGGCATTGAATCTTTTCAAAGGGAATCTTGAAAGACAACATGGCACAATACACAACAAGAGACAAAAGAGGCCATCTGACGGGTTCTTTATCGGTTATTTTTTAGACATCCCAAGATATACATGTTCATTGATGATTCGTGCGTGTGCCAACAAGACGTTTCCAGATGGCTTTCCTCGGGTGATTTGATTGGTTTTTGATCATTGTGTGTTGGGTTGAGGCTGATGAACGAGAGCGATGGCATCAAGCCGGGGTGAAGCGCTCGTGTTTTTCCCAGAACCAGCACCCTTCAATGTCCACCCAAACATGCAGATGTATGGCTAAAATACAGTTGAAATCATCAATAAATATTTACGGTTTTTCAAGATTTTTCGAATGCTGAGTTTTTGTGCCACAAAAGAGTGAATGTGTAAATCTCACGAAAACATGGTAATTATTATTAATTTTTTTTTACATTTTAATAGCAATTACATGCATTTTAGTTACAAATTCTTATTCTAATCTCTAATAGGGATGCACCAATATGAACATTTTGGCCGATATCGATAACCGATAATTCTTTATATTTGAAAGCCGATAACCGTTATATTGGTCGATAAATCTAAATCCAAATTTGTATATAATTTTTGAGAACCAAAGTCTCACCAATAAAAGCCACGTCCCAAACATACAATTTATGTAGCCGTTATGACAGATTGCACTTAACTGTATTTTTCTTTTTCTGAAGTGATTCCAATCATATTTCAGGCAATTCAAAACCATCATGTTGAACAATGCGAATCTGAAGGGTCTCAGCTGAAGGAAATACTATATTATCTATCTGCTTTAGTATGTCGGGCAAATGATCTTAACGGGACGATACCGATAACATTAAAAATGAACATATATCGGCCGATACCGATATGGTGGCTGGTATATCTAACGCATTCTCATCCTAGGGCGTCATATACTGACGCTTTTGACATTTCGTCTACATCGTACGCACATGGCACCCTTTAGCGTCAATATGAGACGAACAGAGCTTTGTTCGGTTATGGGTAGGTTTAGGTCTAGTGTAGGGTTACGGTTAGACCGCTAGGAGGCGCCTTCTGGCCCATTTCTATCTGCGTCTCATATTTATGTATATATAAATATATTTATATTCATGTGCGTTCGATGTAGACGAAATGTCAAAAGCGTCAGTATATTACGCCTTGGGATGAGAACGGGCTGGTATATCGTGCATCCCTACTCTGTAATGCATTCAGAATTATTATTTGGGCTTTTGTAATTCTCTTTGTTCTTAGTGATGGTTCTCATTATTGTAATTCAGTACCCTTTATAAAAATATATAATAAAATTATTTACTTTAATGCAAAATGATTTCAGTTTGCATAGATGAATCGCAACATAAGAAATTACTGCTGTGATATATAAATAGTTTAAATAATGTCTGTTTTTGCTTTACAGTAATGAGAATATTAGGAGAAAATGTTAATTGTCATAAATATAATGTCACTTTTATATCAATGCAAAACAAACCTTAAATCATTGTAATTTTCTTTATGCAATTTTATAGAAAAAAATCACCCTGGAGGGAAATATGACCCGGATGAGGTTTTGTCAGGAAAAGGAAGTGCAGAACGGATGATGATGTTGAACACAGGGATGTAGAGCAGCAGCAGATGTTCTCATTTTACTTGAGCTTGTTTTTGCTTTGAGCCGCGACTGCGTTTGATGGATGAGCTCTTATGGCAGTGTATAAACCTGCACACGTCAGTGGCCACCCAGAGCAAGTCTAGACAGACGTTTCAAAACACAGTGTTTGCGCAGAATCAGAACAGTTCAAACACAGATTGGAGTGACATCAAAACAGCCCACAATTCTAGAAAAAAGCACAAGGCTAATGCAGGCCGAAGATGCAATCGTGCCGTAGATGATTCATCCAATCTTCTCATGTTTTATTAAAAGGTAACAGGGAAATGACAGAATGGAATTACGTGTTCTTTGACCTTGATCTTCATTGACAGTCGTCCATGCGGGATCATTATGCTGTTAAAGGAATTCCGAAGCCCCAGAGCCGTAATGAAATCCTCATCAAGCAAATGTCACGGAGATGCAGCCACTGACTAATGCAATGACAGAAGAACAAGAGTGTGTATCGCTCCGAGGCAACGTGTACTGTATGTGTGTGTCTGTTTTGTCCTCGTATTTAATTTAAAAGAACACAGACCCATTCCTCTGTCAACATTCCCTGGAGAACATTCCAACATTCCAAGACTTGTATAACATCACATTTTGAATGAATGAACTCCTCTTGTTAATGTGATTCATTCATTGGATCAATTTGATGATAATTTTCATTTTATGGCTGATATTTTATATCAGTGTTATTCTAATATTATTTACTGTATATACTTATTAATAATTCGAATTAGCTTTTATTTTTATGTTTTTAGCATTCATTTTAAGTTTAGTTTATGCTTTTGCCATTTTTAATAGTCTTTTATAATTATATTTAGTTTTAATTTATTTTCATTTCAGTAATTTTATTACTTCAAATGAAACTTATTAGTAACACTTTAAAATAAGGTATTAGTTGTTAGTGTTATATTAGTTTTATTAATATTTTGCTTTAGCATTTATGTTTTTGTTTTATTGTTAATTTTTGATAGATTTTTTTCATTTTGTTCTGTGCCTTTGTAATTTTATTATTAATCAACTCATTTTATTTCATTTAGCCGCCAAGGCAACATTTCTAATTAAACAATTTGAATAGTTTTAATTTTAGTTTTAGTTAACAATAGCAACACTGTTCTATACGGTTTGGTGTGTACAGTATGTGCACTGTGAAGACTTGTGATGATTAACATCACTGAACTCCTTGATAAAATCAACCTGACCAATTGCTATAATTGATTGTGCATTGAAACAAATCGAATCCATCTGCAAATATTGATGTTAACGTGACGCGGCGACGGAGTAGAACATCACTCGGTGAAAACCAACCAGAATGATTGTCTCTGGAACAAACACGGCTATCTGTGTTTCAGATCGAGAATGCCAATATGATCTGGAGTAGAAACCAACGTTCTGTGTTTTGAGTCTTCATGAGAAAAACTCTCAACGTGTGTTTTCCCGATCAGGATTTGTTTGCGAACAATTATCAGCTTACATATCCATCGCGTCTCTGACAGAAGAGCGCAGGATTCTGTCTACATGTATACTCACCGTATGTAAAACTTACACACTTGTGTCAGTCATCATGGCTGACCTGCAATTTAATAAGTCTTATGATTCAAGTGTTTGCAGATGTTCTAACATAGATGATATGCACAGTTTTATATTAAAGTTGCTTAACAGTTGTGTTGCTTCATGCTTGTGGAAACCAAAATAATCTTTTTTCTTTTCTTTGATGAATAGACAGTTCAGAAAGCACAGCATTTAGTTGGAATAGAAATCTGGTGTAAGTGTGAATTGAATATTAGCATTACATGTACTGTACAAGCGTTGATTTTGATTGAATAGTCATTTAAATTTGGGTCAAACCATCACATGACTTCAAAAGACTATAAGCGCACACGTCAAATGCACTACTTGGTGCTTTTTATTCCATGCTACAAATCTTCATTCACGTTCGGACATTCTGCTAAACATCTCCTTTTGTGTCCTACTTTAGAAAGTAAGTCATACAGGTTTTGAGTAACATGAGGATGAGTAAATTATATATTTTTTCAGAATTTCCTCCTATTTATTTAGCATTATTGACTGTTGTCATAATGCTGTTGTCACTGTTTCATTAAAGCAACAATCCCTTCACCTGCAGCAATGACAGTCTTGAGCAATGTTGGGTGTAATGCATTCATTAACACAAGTTATGTATTCAGATTATCTTTTCAATTAACTAGTAAAGTAACGCATTACTTTTAGATTTACAACAAAGTTACTTTTTCAAATAAGTAACGCAAGTTACTGTGTTTTCACATTTGTTGACGGGCTGCTCTCCTGTGCCCATGTTGAGAGAAATGGGGAGTAAGTGCAGAGGCGCTGTGGAAACATGATGGTTATTATAGTTCTATACTTAGGGCCAGAATTACTGAACAGGGCAAATAAGCATAAGAGCACAATCCCATGAAAGCACCAATGTGAGTGTAGAGCTCTGTGTGTGATCTACAGAAGACACACAAATTAGCAAACACAGACGCAGCCGGATCGTTTCCATAATGACCAACACAATCTGTCAAGAGCAGCGCAGATTAGTGTTAAGACGTGTTTTTTTTTAGATGTAAATAATGGCACAAACACCAGTAAATTTGGTGAACAGTGCAAAACTCAGTAAATCACCTTGCATGATTTAATTAAATGCTTTAAATGCTCTCCTCTCATACATTTTGTGTCTGAAAGGGAAACTCCTACAAATGCATATGCAATAAGATCAGCCGGAAAAATAACTCTGTCCACGGCTTTTCAGCGCTAGTTTTTAGTAAATCCTGATAGTCGATTTTTATTCCGAAAGAGGGTTTGCACTGGCGTAACCTGTAATTAAATCTGGCCCTTAATGTGAACATGCATATTTATTCATCTCACTTGCGCAAAACCAGATTCAGTATTCCTCAAATATGAATAAGTATAGTGAAATGCAACCTCAGAATATTACGCAAACCTGCACTAATTAAACATGTTAAATAACACTAATATGCTTTATGTATTTATCTTCGCTACTGACCTTCTATGATCCAATTCCACCATACTAATAAGCAAAAATGACTTTAACTAAAGCACAGTTGTGTTTGGTTTGTTTTAGCGGCACCCTTTACTGTACAGGTGTGTGTGTGCATCTCCTTCCTGAGGCTTGTTCATTTCACTTCGGATCTTTACGTTTGCCAAACATAGAACATTTGGGGTTTTTGTTATTAAAAAACAAACAAACAAAAAAGCCCAGCCCAGGTGAGAAAAAGTAACGTGACACACTATTTGCAATAAAAAGTAACTAAGTAACGCAATTAGTTACTTTTTTAGACAGTAATGCATTGTAGGCTAACAGATTACTTTTAAACTGATCTTTCCCCAACACTGGTCTTGAGTGATTTATTGCTTTAATATCATGCTTTAGTGATGTGGATAAGCTGTTAGTTGGTTCAAAAGGTGAAGTAGTTCACTCCCCTCGAGCACTGAAGTTTCGTCAGCATTCGCTGAACTGATGGTCCTCGCTGTCATGACAATGCTCTGCACTAATTAACTGTGGCGACATCCACTTTACAGTTCGATGAAGGAACACAGCAGCCAATTTACACCCTTTACACCCCCAGTCAGACTCCTGCCGGAATCACAGGCATCACGCACACTAATAAAGGCACTGAAGTTTGTGGCACTTCGATTAACTCTCTACATTTCATTGTCAATAATGGTGTGACGTTTCCACTTCGGTCAGATGGTTGGGTTTAATTTAAGATGAATGTTAATGGAATGTTCCGGGTTCAATACAAGTTCAATGCTACAACCAAATGACAGTCGGCATAATAGTCAGCGCTCGTCTGATATTGCTTAAATATTTCATCATATTACAGTAAATGTTTTACCAGTGACAGATTCTTTTTTGGGGCTTTTAAAGTGTGAAGTGAACATATTTTTCGTGTCTGCTGCCTTTGACATCACAGCTCAGGGCAAGTGAAGGGCTTGAGACACTGGCTGAGTTTGAAACTGCATACTAATCTTACTAATTTACTTGCATATTTATTTAGATATGGTATATATATCGTACAGTGAGCGTAGTATGCCAGTGTGCTGTTTCAAATTGAGCATGAGTGTGTTATTGTCGTCATCAGCCAATCAGTACTGATGCCATTTTCCTGCAGATTAGTCACATGACATTTATGGTGCGGGTGATTGGCTACAAGCATTTCTGTGGTTCCATACATCAACTAAACCTAAAGCTAAAAGAAAACTAAAAAAAAGAAAGAAAAAAAAATCATTACTTGAAATAAAATAAAATAAAATTTTCAAATAAAATGATTTTTTTAAGTTTAGAATAATAATAAAACTAAAAACTAAAAAAAAAACTTTATAGACATAAAAAAAAAAATAATAAAAATGATATACAGTATCACACAACAAAATGACAATTTTTTTTTACTAAAATCAAAACAAAAATAGAAAATATACAAAAACTATTATACAAACCTTAATAATTTACAGTCATCTAATTGTACACATGCCGAATAGTAAAAAGAATATTGTATTAAAACTAAAATCAATCAATAAAACAAAATAAAATAAAATAAAACAAAATGTAAAATAAAATATAAAAAAAAAAATAATAATTCAGTTACACTTCACGATAAGGTGTCATTTGTTAACATTAGTAAATGCATTAACTAACATAACACTGAGCAATACATTTGTTACAGTAGCCTATTTATCAATATTTTGATAACATTTAGATAATAAAACTAAAACGGTTCATTTATTGTTCATGTTAGTTCACTGTGCATTATACAACTTTTGATTTGTTAATAATGTAAATGTTGAAATGAACTAAGATTAATAAATGCTGTAGAAGTATTTTTAAACTTTTTTACATGAATGTTTTTTTTTACCTACTTGAAATAAAACAAATGTTAATTGGAATAAAATATTAAATAATTAAAATATGAACTTGATGTAATAAAATCACTAAATCTGAAATAAAAATGAGCATTAATTAAATAAAAATTGAAAATAAAATAAAAAACCGAAACTATAAAAATAAATACTATTTCAAAATGTTAACAAAAACTATAATAGTATCTGATACTAAAATAGTGGTGTTCATGTGCCAGTCATTGCGATGAATGGGAAAGCTGGTGGATCTCGATTACAAACATCCTTCAGTCAAAGTGACAGTCTGTCAGATTGTGCGATAACGACGTGATTCCGAACGGAACGAAGAGGAAGTATGACAGTCTCTGCTGTAAGTAGTAATCTGCAATGAAAATGCATTTGGTGCATATTTGCATCCCTGCTGCGTGTGTGTAAAGTGTGTTATTTACATCATGCTGGGCTTATTTCATAGTTCATCATGTTTGCCAATGTGAGAGTTCCAGGGAAAGCGCGAGACTGTCAGTCGCTTCATTGCTGGAATTCAGACTCTGGGTGTAAATGTGTCTGTTTGCGGCAGCATCCGAAGCGAGAAGCCGGCTTTTATAAAGACAGAACAAAAAGAGCCGACACACGCGCTTCCATATTCCTGTAGACTGGAGGAAAAGAACTCAATAAAGCAGGACTGTCTGTGAAAGAGCCACGTTACAAAAACACATCAGTTATGTATCAGTGGCTTAAAAGTCATGAAATGCTGTTCCCAACCCATTTAACTTCAGTAATATGACACATTTCTGGGTGAATGAGGATATTCAATCATGTAGATGTAGAGCAGGATTGGATTCTATCCATTAGGATTTGACTGGATGGGCAAAAGAGTCTCTGCCTGACAGGTGATAAGAGGCTTCATGGTTTCTTTGTTATAAGGCTGCATTTATTTGATCAAAATACAGTAAAAAATAGTAATTAAAATGATTGTTTTCTAATGTGAATATATTTTAAGATGTAATTTATTCCTGTGATTAAAGCCTAATATTTAGCATCATTCCTCCAGTCTTCAGTGTCACACGATCCTTCAGAAATCTTTCTGATATGATGATTTGATGCTCAAGAAATATTTCTGATTATTATCAATGTTGAAAACAGTTGTGCTGCTTCATATTTGTGTGGAAACTTTGGTTAATATAAAGTTTTTAAATTTTGTGACATCATTTTTTTATGCACTGATATGTGCATTACTTCAGAACCAAATTATGTCTATGTATTTATGCATTTTGTTGTGCGCCGGTGTGAATTACGGTGTTAATTGTGATCTTAATATCCCCCACACACACAAGCTGTTATGATCCACTGTGTACACACACCTGTTGTTCTACCAGTTTGCCCACAACGACCCACTCTCAGTGTAATCTGCTCTCTAAATGTTTACTGACAGATTGGAGTCTTGGAGATTTGTTTTCATCAAGGCCTTTCCTGTGAAGTCCTCACTGCTACTGGGAGTTCATGCGAAGCCTGATGGGAGAGTCATGCATTGTCCGCCCAGTGGCCAAGAACATAGGGGTGTGCTAGTGATGGGTAAGTGACGGGTCAATTTTACACCAGACACAGGCCAGGAACCTTTCAATTTTTAACCTTTATTTCAATTTGTATGAACATTTTATTAATTACACACAAATTTTATTCACTCGTACAAATTTGAACGATTTTTGCTAAATCGTCCATTTTCGAGTTGCCTACCCCTGACCCCGCCCCTAAACCTAACCATCACGTGGGTTTAGATAAATCTTATAATTCGTACGAGCCACCTTTACTCACTCGTACGAATTGGTCGCGAGATAGCGTTGTATATATGGAATTTTTTGCATGCACCATTCCTTAAAACTGGTTTCAACAACAGGTTTCCATGTCAATACTGCCTCAATGTCCTGTCCATCCGTGCCAGACCTGTATTTTTATGCAGACTGTGTCGTCACACACACTCAGGTCAGCAGAGAAACTTTAATTGTAGAACGCCATAAGTCAGTTGACGATGGACATAGTTTGATGATGGCAGAAGCAGAAAGTGTCCAGCCAGCACTCTGAAATTCAGGTTCCCATCCACAGTGAACGCCCTCAAGATTTATTGTTAAATTAATGTAATTCCCTGCACACCGAACCTCGGTGGGTGGAGGAGTGTAAGCACATCTGTGGAAGTGCAGACGCTGCAATATCATAAAACTAAACGTTTCTCCGCCAACGGAGACATGTGTACATTTGTTCACGGTCGTGCATCTGTGAGGAATCAGAGCGAGAAACTCGATCGATACAGCCTAGAGGCCTGCGCTTATGGCCTTACATGTGACGTATAAGCTCAGTGTTTTTAGTATTTAGCAAATGCCTGTGAGGTTCAAATAATAGTTTGAGGTGTTGATTACAGTGTTATTTTAGTAACATTGATCTACTATTACTATATATATATGTGGGCTATTCTACAGATTTGGTGCAAACTGCTGTCCCACAACCAAAAAAAAAAATACAAAAATATTTAAAAAAAATCTTAAATATACATGCATGTGAGTGTATATATACATAATAATTACAGTACACACACACATATATTATGTAAACACAAACTTTTATTTTGGATGCAATTAATCTTTTGACAACACTAATACATATACATATACATATATATAATGACCCTGGTTGATTATAGCTGTCACATTCTGTGGTGTTTTATATTTTGTTTTCAAGGACTTTTAGTTCATTTCCTCTTAGTTCATTTCCTGTGTTTCCTTTATATTTTCCTTGTTGTCATGCTTATTCATTGTTCATTGATTCTCACACCTGTTCCTCATTAGTTCTCTCAGTATTAATTGCCGTTTGTTTAGTAGGTCCAACGTCTGGTGTTGTTTGTGTTTCATGAACACTGTTACGTTGCCTTCGCTTGTTTAGATCATCTTCGAGCTGAATTAAACTTAATAAAGTTCATGCAGCGTTTTAGATCAGCTTTGTCTCAGTTCGTCTTCATCCAGATAGGATAATGGATATTGAGGTTAAGTTTATCACCCTCGCTACCAATATCGGAATATACCACTCATTTCTGTCAGCTTGCCCTCGTTTTACTGGGTTGGAGCAAATTGTTATAGCCAGCTGAAATGACCTGATATAAGTGAAGGAACATGGATAGAAGCCTTTCTCCGGTGTCTGAAGTGTTCATACCCCTCGATGATTGCACCAATCACGACCACCGTGGAAACTGAGCCTGGGTTACAACAGTCGGCAACTCGATGAAAAATAGAACGCTTACCCTGACCATTTATACCTAAAGATGGCATGCATTTACCCCTCATATTAGGCAAATGCTAAAATAACATGCATATTCTGTGTGGTTTAAGAGGAACAAAAAATAATGCTTGCTGTAAATGCATAGCATGTTTAGCATTAGCAGAAGGAAGTGGTGTGAATGTAGTCTTGCCAACCAAATGCATTCCTAACTTAAATCAACTCTAACTTTATCTCTCTAAACGAAGAGGTTTGAGGTTTTGGTATAAATATGTGAAGCAGAGGGGTGCAGGTATTGTCGACTAGTGCATATCTTAATCAGCATTTCCATTCACTCAAGACGGACATCTCTTGAACAATAGCCATTTCTGAGTGAGTGAAGTGGGATAATGCTGCCTCTTCACTGGAAAATTCACGTGTTCTTAAATTAAAGTTAATTCCCCCTAATCCAGCTCATCTGCACTCAACTGCCGAGACCGAAGTCCAATACCCGGAAACAAGGTTTACGCTTGTCTTTTTTAATTAGAATAAACAGGGTGTAATAGCTTTTTCTGCTTTAGTGGATGCAGTTGAGATACATGTGAAGAGCACACAGACAGAAGTGAATCAGAGAGAAAGTTCCAGGCCTGTGATAGTCTCTCAACAGATGGTCAATTTAATAGAATTTTTGATTATACTATTAAAGTGTTTATTCATATTTTGAATTAGCTTTTATTTTCATTTTAACTCATCAAAATAATTGAATAAGTATGAGATTTTTGAAGATAAAAATCTGGTATTCAAGAGTTTTGAAAATACGTTGAAATTCTACTTAAAAACACCATCTGAACTTGATTTTAAGTTGAATTAGGTAAAAAAAATGCAGTGTATTTCCAGCTTTCATTTTGTTTTTTTATTTAAAATAAAATTTATTTTGAATGTTGTTGTTTTTTTTTTAATGTTAAATATTTCCATTTAGCTTTAATTTATTTTTTAATTCAGTTTTAGCTTTAGTATTTTTAGTACTTCAACTTATTTTACTTATTTGTACTTATTCAACTTTTAAGTTTCCAATGTTCTAAGTTGAAATGTTTCATGCTTTATTGTATTTCAGCTTTATGGCAGTTAACAAAAACATATTATTTTTATTTTTTATTTTTTTTTTTTGACGATAACACCACGGATTGAAATCCATTTTTATCAACAATGTATGGCCATATTGAGATACATAATTATATTAATTATTTAAGGAACTTTTCAATTTTTTTTTCATCTAAAATGTATATTTTATTTTATTTCAGCTTTTTTAAGCAAAAAAAAAAAAAAAGTAATTGGTAAATGTTTGTGGCAAATCATTTTACATTTTTATGCATCTTATTTAGTGCAACTGCTGTATAGTGCACTAGTATTTATTATATCATATAACCCTCACAGCCCTTGTCAACATGCCGTCTCCTCTTTCTAAATGCTATTGGCTTACAGAGATGTGGCATTAGGAATGTGCATATATATCTGTCCGTGCAAAGGAAAAGGGCCCAGAGAGCCTGTATATGTGACAAAGTGTTTTGTTCACACTTACTTCCCTTCCACCCCTGGCATTTGTCAAGAGGAGTGACAGCATCGCAGACGAGAGCCTCATACATTATTGAGGAGCAGAGCCATCACACCCTCTCTTTCATTATCTGAGAGGAACCGTTAAAGAAGGCGTCCTCCTCAAAGACTGGACGGGGGAAACAGTGGTTTTTGTTTGTAAGTTATGTGGATTTTCCTATAGGGGATCATCAGCTGATTCGGCATAAATCAGTGTCATTCAGAAGAGAGATTATTATATTATATTATATTATATTATATTATATTATATTATATTATATTATATTATATTATATTATATTATATTATATTATATTATATTATATTATATTATATTATATTATATTATATTATATTAACACATTTGCAAGTTCCTGGTTTTCCCTTTGAATTAAGTTTATTTTTCTGACCCCATTGGCAGATTTTTGTGTTTGTTTATTTTAAGAATAAATTCACTTATTTTTTATCTTTTTTTTTTTTTTCAGAAAACAAGACTTATTATCTGAAGTTATTTTGATTCTCAAGCAAATGTACTTTGAAATTTTTTATATTTGTAATTGAAAACAAGACTAAAACACTGTGTAAGTAAATTATTATTATTTATTTATTTATTTATTTTGCAGTGAATGAGCTGGCTTGTGTTAGTTAAAGCCCCTTTCACACCGAGATTCCGGAAAATACATGGATAACGTGTCCCGGGATTTGTCACGAGATCGTTTGATTCTGGTTCATTCACACTGCCAGTGATTTTCCGGAATCTGTGAGTGCGTTCACACACATCCCGTAAAGATCCCGTAAAGACACGTGACGTCAGGTTGGCAAACGATCTCAGCTTCAGCACGGATAGTAAGGAGCTCCTGGTCGGCACACCCCTTACGGCATTGGTCCTGGCTTTTGTTCACACAGGGTGTGTTCTGGGACTGATCCCGGCAATGTTATAGGTCCCCATCCCGGCATCAACCCCGGGACGTGTTTGCGTTCACACACAAGGCAATCTAGCAATTTTACGGCAATTTCCCGGGATCAACGCGCTGTGTGAAAGGGGTAAACTGCTTCATTTCTTGAGTCAGCATTTCCACTTTTCGAGGAAATCAACGAATGGCTTACTTATAGTTGAATGTATTATTTAACATTGAAGCGGTTCACCTTTAACACCAAGACCAGGTTTAGATCTCATGCTTTTATACGCCATTGATTTTTCTGCCCTAAAATTTCTCACCCTTTGCTGTGGAGAACCATCCGTCGATGTCCTCCGGGACAAACCGTACAAGATAATATTCAGCCTTTGAAAAGCCTCAACCAAAGCAGACTGGTTAAAGAGCTTTGACACAATCCCCAGTACAGTGTCTGGAAGTCATTTCCATCTCAATGACACACATCTCAACCCTGCTTTAACATTCCTCTAACAGAGATATAACAAATAACGGAATAATTAGATTCCGTGTTGAGGACCCCATATTAGCATGAGAATGAGAAAGTAATTAGTTGTACCTCCATGAGAGGGAGAGATCGGCGAGCTTAGCAAAGTCAGCTATATTGTTATTTCACTTTTCCAACAATTCTGATTGAAAGAATTGTCATGTTGTAAAACTCATCAGCGCCTCAGAGGAGCCTTTGTGGCCTTCCTGAAATGAAATAACGTGCGCCCGCTAGCTGGGTATTTGTACGAGTAGGAATTACAGGGCGAGGGGAGTAATTACATTTTATTGTTTCCCGTGTTCACCTCTGTTCTCCACCCGTAGTTCGTCACGCTCCTCGCCATCAGCCTCCCTCTGAGAACATCCTTTATTATGACACTTTCCTCCCCCCGGACAGTAAATCTGATCCCCTTTCATTATGCAAATCAATTTCATTTTGGGCAAAATAGCAGGGAGTTGGTGAACAAAGAAAAAATTAGAAGAAGAATGGGGCCCTCGATGATTTTTTTTTTTTTTCTGCTGTAAATCAAATCCGTGGTTACTTGTCTTCTCAGTGTTATGTCAGTTTTATATTCCACATGCATTTTTCAAGAGATGTTTTCCTTGGAAATCTAGTGAGGTGGTTTAAATCTGCCATTAAAGTGAAACATCTGAGTCCTCAGAATTAAAATTACAACACAACACTCCGAAAATAATATATTTAGTCGGAAAAGGAACTGAACTGCAAGCCAAAGTTGGGTTGATTTACAAGGCCCGTGAGGAAGAAAAATCAATTTAACATCTCAGTTGTTTCTCCTAGAATAAAAGTTTTCAGTATCCATTGACTTCCATGGTAGGAGAAAAAATAAATAAATAAATATGGAAGTCAATGGAGGGCATTCTTGTCCATACAGGTTTGGAATAACTTTAGGGTGAGTAAATGAAGACAGAATTTTATTTTTTTGGGTGAACTATCCCTTTAATAGTTAGTGCGTGCCTGATTAGGTTGAAGTAAATCTGCCACAGTAAAGGTCAAGTTCACCTCTGGTCTGAGGTCAAGGTAATGAAGCCAGTGATTAAAATGGATGGATGGATGGATGGATGGATGGATGGATGGATGGTATATAAAGTGATGGATAGATAGATAGATAGATAGATAGATAGATAGATAGATAGATAGATAGATAGATAGATAGATAGATAGATAGATAGATAGATAGATAGATAGATAGATAGATAGATAGATAGATAGATAGATAGATAGATAGATAGATAGATAGATAGATAGATAGATAGATAGATAGATAGATAGATAGATAGATAGATAGATAGATAGATAGATAGATAGATAGATAGATAGATCTGTAAATCTGGGCACTGGATGAGAAAAATAGAAGTATTACTGCAGTAATAATCCTCTAATATCTCCACTTTGCCCTTGACCGGGTCACATTATCCTGGAGTTGTTCCTCAGGGATTGCACACATGCAGTCTTGTGTAAGACTCTCTGGATAAAAGTGTCCACTAAATACTATTATCACACTGAATTCAGTCATGCAGCACAGTTATAAAGCAAGTAGACAGAAGAATCTCTTTCCAAAGCATCTGATGTGTAGCTCGCTGCATTTCCCAATCAAGTTAATTAAATTGTTGGTGGGCAGAGGAAGCCAAAATTATCGTGCGTCTTCCGGATTGATCAAAGCGAGGCTTCCTCGGAGCAGGGTCGCGACCTCTCTCCACATGAGCCGCTGACTGACGCCGAGCTGTCTCAGCATGCCTGCTGATGCCAAGCACACACACACACACCACACACGCGTGCCAGAGTCGCCATTGGCAAGGTTAGCATCCTCCCCACCCTCTTGTCTTTGATTGAAAATAATGAGGATGTCACTTTGCACTGCAGCATCCAGAGAAGCAAGAGTTTTATCATGCAAACAAATAATTTTTTTGACGGAGAGATCTTCTGTCTAAAAAGTTTTGAGTTTCAAAAGCTTCACATTTCCAGTCGTGCTTTATTAAAATGCATGCATGAGCACAAGAGAGCTGCATTCACATTCAAGGCCTCGGTCAGTGATGTTATTTATATTGTCACCATAACCTGTCCTTTTCTTAAGCCTATTGTATTTTTATAAACAACGAGTAGTGCGATGGAGGCAGAGAGGAGACTCGGTCATATACGTCAGGCCAGAGAATGCGACAGCATCATTTATCTTTCTGTTGGTTCAATGCTTGCGAAGTTTCACCAGGGACATCTGATACTGTACAGTCTTCCTCTTCACAAACCTAAAATAATCACACATGACCTTGTTTCAGTCCCTCAGAAATTGGCAGCGATTTAAGATCCCAGAGGTCGAACAGGAACGTATTCCAATGAGATCCAAACCACAATATGTAGAACTATTTTGAGACCTGAAAAGCTGCTGAAAGTAGCGATGCTGCAAATCAAACAGCAGATTCATCATGCAGGAAAGAAATTATTTACAATATCTGATGGAATTGACATCCAACTGAACTGTGAAATGCAAAAAGGGGCATTAGAGAAATTGTCAGTGTCTAAATTCATACTTGCATTCATTCATGCTTTCATTCATGCATTCATTCATTCATGCATGCTTTCATTTATGCTTTCATTCATTCTTTCATTCATTCATGCTTTCATTCATGCATTCATTCATTCATGCATGCTTTCATTTATGCTTTCATTTATTCTTTCATTCATTCATGCTTTCATTCATGCATTCATTCATTCATGCATGCTTTCATTTATGCTTTCATGCATTCATTCATTAATTCATGCTTTCATTTATGCTTTAATTCATGCATTCATGCATTCATTCATGCATTCATTCATTCATTCATGCTTTCATTCATTCATTCATTCATTCATTCATTCATGCTTTCATTCATTCATTCATGCTTTCATTTTTTTAATCTTTCATTTTTTCATTATATGTTCCCTTTATTTTAGTACAGTATTTCATTAAACCATGTCATTTGACTTTGTTTTCAAGTCAGATTCATTTAAAATTTTATCGTATATTATAATATAATTTTTTTAATTGTTTGTTGTTAATGTGCTTGTAAATACCCATCGCGTTGACAAGTGCTGTATTCTTTCTAGTATCTCATTTCTTAAAGGCTAGAAAGGTTAGAAGTTAAAATTTTTTTTTAAAGTAGTTGTGAATCATGATTTACTTAATATTGCTAGTCAGAATCAGATTGTATTAAGGACAATAAGGGGAGTATTTTATTGCAAACATTTTTTGACAGTCTCTTTGGTTGAATGCAAATATATAAAAATGTTAATTGTGAGTTTAACTTTTAGGAATACACTAGCATATACAGCTACAGATGTGGACTACTGTATATTCCTGTGATTTGAGGACCCTGTGGTATATTTTCAGCCTTACCTGAGACAGGTGAATCAAAGGTTAGCCAGTTAAATATTCCACTCAAATATACTCAACCCAGTATCCATCAAACACAACATCGCACGGAAGGAACATCCTTCATTTATCAACTTAAACGGTGGCAGGTTTGTCCTCTGGTGCTTGACTCTTGTGAGAAGCGCATCAGGCTAATAGATCAGCTCCATTTTCAGCTAATGCCTGCGAGTCAATACTCTCCTCGGAAGACGGCAAGCGCTGAAAAGTGATGGTTATTACAGGGATGCCCGTTTAAAGTGCTATTGCTGTTTTACAGCAGGTGTTCTGCAGTTTTTTCTCTGCCGTCAAGCAGTTTAGCATACTCATGAAAATGATCACAATAACATTTTTTGCATGGAGTTATGGGGTAAAATCTCGACAGCTGCAGCGGCCAGATTTTAGTCCATAAACACATCAGCGTCTCCCGACATCATTTATTTGGACTCATCCATCATACAACATCATATGCAGTATGAACACTGCTTATAATAAGATCTATACATTTACTGTGTACACACACACACACACACACACACACACACATATATATACATATATATATTGATTGGCGACCTAAAAAATAGTGCAGAATCTGAATTATAATTTTTATTTGTATTGTTTTATAAAGGTAAAGGTTATAAAGGTTTAAAGGTATCTAAATCACCTATTTTCAGCGTGTTCTCAGACTTCTTGATTGCACTATGCATAAATATGCTTTTTGCTGCATAAGCGAGCTTGAAATGGAAAGATATGTGACAATTAATTCCGAGTATTTTTACATCATTAGTTTTATTAATGTCATATGCAAATGAGAAGGGCAGTGATTCGTTTGCGGTCTCCTAGATGTGAGTAAACAGATCATTAAACTTACATTTTTTTTTTTTTTTTTTTTTTTGAGAGAGAGGGAGAGTTTAAAAGGATTCACACTAGAAAGCAAACCCTTGACCAGAGACAAATACTACAGATTACTTTTGATTGGAGTGTAACCGCTAGTCGAATGGTCAACATTGACATTTGACCACAGCAGAGTGGATTCACTACGTGAAATCAATAACCTAACCATAAGATGGTATTTATGAGTGTGGGTGATTATGACAACTCAGTTCATGTCTCATTAGCCTTTGCTGCCACTTGGCAATTCTTGTCATTTTTATTGCAGATGTGTCCTTGTGATTTCAAATACCATTCTGTATGTATAAAACTGCTCTTGAACTGTTGACATTTAATCAATGATTTACTCATTTTAAGCTACTATATTTACCTACTTCTTTGCACAATGGAGATAGTCATTTACCATATCAAATCTGTGTTGAGCAAAACATTTCATTACAGTCTTTAAACTGATAAAGAGGTTAATTAAAAAAGAACTTGCACAATTACACAGCTTTGTGTCAACCATACCTTTTAAATAAAGCTACTTTTGTCCCCACTTGTATCAGGCACATTATTAATTGCCGTTATATTCACAATTAACAAGACATAGTAATTACCCCCTCTCTCTTTCCTAATGGCATCCCCATGTTGAATGGATGAGAGTAAGATTAGTATCTCGGAAGGGGAAGACAGCTGAAATAAATAATGGTCATTAGAGGGTGTTCACCAATGTGTCTCGAAGGCAACTCTCTCGTCTCCTGCCTATTAGTCCTGCTCGGATGCGCTGGAGTTTTTCAGAAAACCACATTTACATTAGAGTTAAAAATAGGTGTGATGATAATTTAATTAATCAAACCCAAAGTTTGTTGTCAAGGTCTCGCAACAAACACTTATAACATCTGTGTAAGCATGTCACTGACATATTTTTGTATTTGGTCAATTTAGATCAAGAAATTGTAGTTTTTCCTCTGTATTTTGTCTGCATTACATTAGTTCATCACTAAATTGAGTGAGTGTGTGTGTGTGTCTGTGTAGTTGTGTGTTTGTGTGTTTTTACACCAAACTGACTTGATATAGAAGGATTAATTTCTATATTTATTGCATTCGGCAACGTAGACATGCAAGTATAAATCTCCACAATGGTATCAAGTCATCATACTATGCAAAATTACAGTCAAATCTGCAACTACCGCCAATAAATGCCAACCCCCTCGAAAGCAATTTCACATTGTTTTGTAGTCCTAGACAGTAATTATATCAAAATACACTCTGATTTAACCTCTGCCACAAAGCATGCTGGGTAACCAGCAGTGACACATCACTTTCACTTTCACATCACAAAATATCACCCAGCCTTATCAGGATAATCATGAATGAAAAAAGAGTTATAGGCCTATCTTGGTTTTCTTTATGGCAAATGAAGTGGCGATGTATTGAAAAATGCGATGCACTAAAATGCATTTTGCTGTTCAGTTCACGACATGTTGATTCAGTGGGTTCTGTGGTACTAAATCCCACTGACCGACAGAAACACAGATCTCTTTTCTGCTGTCATTTGTCAGATTTGGTCACTGTCTGGCAGCTACAGAGATTAGTTATTAATTTAAGGAACACTTTTATCCTTACAGTAAGTATGAGAACAGTAAAAGAAACACTGCAGTGCGATTCAGAGTCTGCACTATCAATAAGTCTTTCGTTTAGGATGCATGCCCACTTTATAAATAAATACCGTATTGATTGCTGTTCATGGCAGAGGGCAGTTAGTTTATCGAGAGCGAGGACATATTGCTGAGATAATTGCTGCTTCAGTTTTGATGGATTTTTCAAGTTTATAAACTGTGCAAATAGTATGATCACATTGACACACCGAATATTAATCTTGTGCAATGAGCTCACCCCGCTTGCATGCATTATATACAGTATATATATATATATATATATATATATATATATATATATATATATATATACATACATACATACATATACATATAGGCAGGATCGGAAGTAGTTTCGAAAGGTAAAAGATGCATGCATTAAACATGCCATCCATCCATCCATTTTCCAAACTGCTTGTCCTGCTGGTCAAGCTTTAATATTTTATTTTACTTATTTTTGTTGTGTTGAGATCCTTAGTATTCATCCTCCTTTCACTGACAGTGTTGGCATTGTTTAGTCTTGGATTATTGCTGATTGTATTACAGAGACGTGAAGGACAAACTCCAACTAAAAAAACTCGAAACCCAACGCAGTCGGTCTGATAGTGAGTTCGACCCAGCAGAGAGACCTTGGAATAAATCACTTCTACAAACATCACACAAAAGTCACTGCACACAGGAGACGTTTTTGGGGGGGACTACATAAGACCCTGAGATGAAAGTAAATTCAGTAAATTAATTGAAAATGAAAACAAGGGAAGAAAGATATATGTGGTTCCCGTGAGATAGTGCTGAATGAAGGAAAGAGTAGCAAAACCAATTTTCTCACAATAATAATGGTCTCTGTTATTTTTGAATTTAAACTTTTTAGTATGTGCCAAAGTAGGAGCTGAACAATGCTTTAGAACCGATATTATGATTCTGAAGAAAAATATTTCAGTGATTTACATAACTTTAACATTGTGCTACTAAAGAAAAAAAAAAAAGTGCAATAGGCAAAATTAAAAAAAAAATAGGAGGTATGTGAATCGTAATATAGAACTATTAAAAAAAAATAAAAAATAAAAACGGCCGTGAAAAAATCAGTCTATAATTGAATCAATCTTGTTCCTTGAAGAATTTGTTCTTGTGATTCCATGACTCACTCATAAAGACAGTCACTAGCCGCCATTACCCTTCAAATTGCGCAAATTGAAATTGAAAATTGAAAATATGCCCAATGGAAACACGTCAATTTCGCAAAAACTCCCATTTATCGCAAAAACGTTTTTACGCTCGCATGAGGTGGTTTTTCAGGCAATTCGAAAAAGAAATATTTCGCAAAACAGAATACGAGACAGAGTTCTTTATTAAATTCATATAAGAAAAAAGAATTACAGGAATAATGGATTCTAAACCTCAAATAAATGCCATAATCAAGACCTCAAAGCAGATATGAGGGAGAAACAGCCAGAAACACCTCATATGTGCCGCTCACAAGTATAATAAGGATCGTTCCTTATCATTAATGCTTGGAAAACACACATACATCTCTTTCGATTAATAATAATGGCTAGTGCAGTGGCTGGGATATAGTACATAAACCTACCAACGTCCGTTGCCATGGTTTTTGGAATGATTTAACTTATCGCGAGAGGAAAAGTTTTAGTCGCATAACATCGGTTAATGGAAACGCCGTCATTTCGCAATAGTTTTTTGTCGACATTTAGAAAAAAACGCAAACGTTTTGCGCAAATCTGTAATGGAAACGCGCCTACTGGCGTAATGATCTGCGCTCGAACACGGGCTGCGTCCAAAATCACATGCTTACACATACTTATTTTGAGTATCGCCACCGCTAAAAAAGTATCTTCTATATGGTATGAATGTAATCTGTACACACTACATTTGCAATGCTGTCATTATCATGTTACCTAATAGCAGCAGTTGTGTCGCTTTACCACCATTTAAAAATCCTCTCCCGTGGCCTCATGGGATAGTAAAGTGTCCATCATATGCACATAGGTCATCCGGGTACTTTTTGCATACTCTTTTATGAGTACTGTGAATTCAGACATACTACTTTTGTTACATGCTGTTTTTCGCCTACTGTATAGTAGGGAAGTATGCGATTTTTGGATGCAGCCACTGATTTGATTTAATCACCAGTGTGATTTCTCATTTCATTTATTTATTTGGATGGGACAGTGCATATTGATGAAAGTACAATATAAGTTGACGTAAATACGCCGGATTTAGCACAATGCTAATTTCCATCCGTAGTCCCTTTGTGAGCTGAATCGTCCTTTAGGAAGAGACCTTAGTCATGTTGAATTTTACTCAGTCATTCATTAGATGGACTCAGTCTTTACAATGGTAAGCACAATATAAAGCTGCTAGATTGCATGCAATTTACACAACCCGCAACTCTAAAAACTGTTTTATGGAGTTTTTATTTATTTTTATTTTTATTTATTTTTTGAAATATGTTGTTCAACAACAGCACAATCCATAGAACACACTGTACTTCTATTCCTCGCAGTCGCGTTTTCATTCCTGTCAGAAAAGAATAATATGGCGCCACCCTGAAGGTCTTTAGGATTGTGGTTATTTGAAACGAGATTGCAAACGTTTAACTGTGCAGATAGTCTGAGCATAAATCAATGTTTTCAACACCTTTAAAAAACAGTTCAAACCAGTTTACTTCCATCAAAAATAAACATGCATTTTTATTGGTAAGCCTATCCTATTTAATAATGTGCAGTGTACTACTATCACGTTCTCTATTGCCTGTTTTATTCAGACACATTTTCAAAAACCATCCAAATAGTAACATGCACTCATTATATTAAACTGAATTCAAATATTCCCCCTCCTCACCCTATATAGCCTGCCTGCAAAGCCAATTTAGTTTGGGCTGATGATGGGGCGGACAGCAAGCGTGTACTTGGATAGTCATTTACTTTCTTGTTTACGAACTGCCACCACTTATGCATCCCTCTCTCTCTCCCCTTATCTTTCATTTTACACTTGACCAAGCATCTGAAATGAACCTTGAGGAAGCAAACACCAGGCACTGCCGATTATAATTTTTCAATCATTTGGAGAGGTGGTGTATTAGTGGAAATAGGTATCTCAGTGACCTGTTGTCGCTGTGATAAGAGGCCAGCATGGCCCTCATTAGACACACGCAGGATTAAGGGGCTAGAAGAGGTTATTTTGACCAGCGAATGAATGCATTGTAATGAGACTCCAATGTAGGAACATAAACACACTTCGACATGCACTTTAATCAGAGAGGAGGAGTCCGTTCTGCCACTCTTACGCTCTAGATGGAAGGAAGGATTTGCGAGTTTTGAATGTGCTGATGACATTTAATCTGTGTGGAGGATGAACTCTCATATTTCAAGTAGTGACTGACACGGCTCGTTGCATGCGAGGAATATTGATAAAGAGGCAAAACAAAGCACAGAATACAAATTTGACCTTTCCAAAAACATGTGATGTCCCAAAATGCAAACTAAAATAGAAAGTAAGTAATATATTTCACAAGTGTCTACGTTACAGGTGCGTATATTTAAATATTGGACATGCAAAAAGTATATTATTTATTTAGATGGTAATCGAAACATTACCAGACATTATACCAACTATAAGTAACTCTGAATGTCAACTAGCAATTATTAGAGTATTAGTAGACTGTCTGCTTAATATCTGCTAACACTTTATTTTGATGCTCCAGCAACAGACGTTAGTAATTTTACAGCACATGTTATTCCAACCCAAACCCTAACCTAACAGTTTACTAATACTCTGATGAGAGTTAGCTGACATGTAGTTGCAAATTGATGAGTTAGTAGACGTGGTTGCTAAGTTCCTACTCAGACAGAACGCGATTTCGGACGCAGCACATCACAATTTTTCGCATGTTGCAGTGTGGTTGCTGTAGTGGTCTGGAGGGTTTCTTACTGTCTCAAG
Organism: Scardinius erythrophthalmus; assembly: GCF_964197995.2. Lineage (NCBI taxonomy): Eukaryota > Metazoa > Chordata > Actinopteri > Cypriniformes > Leuciscidae > Scardinius > Scardinius erythrophthalmus. The sequence continues at coordinate 2,825,984 of NC_138232.1, forward strand.
ATCTGGTTAATGATTTGAGCAATCATTCTGTTGCACAAAGAACAATGCCTTATTTTTATTTATTTTTAATATTACTTAGGCCTTATTGTACTGCATATCATATTTCTCTCTAGTGCCATGAATGACAAACGCTGTTTATCCAGTGACACGGGATTGAAAATAAGCTTTTTCACAAATATTAATTGTTGACACGAAACTGCATAGATGAGTGAATTAATCAATGCACAGATAGCATCATAATGAATGTGCTGCTGTATTTGACTCAGATGTTGAGTTTATATTACTTGGTACATGATATATGTCTAATAGCATCTCAAATGGTTGACATTTTACCATGCACTGTATATTAATGCATCATATGTGACATCACATTGGATTTTGATTGCCAGTGCTGTGATACATAATGATGCATTAAGAAGTTTAATACCACAAAATGCATGCACTGGCTTCAGAAACATGCAATATGCATGGCAAGTAAAATTTGCAATAAGAAAAAACATTGTTTTCCAAAAGAATTATTATTGCAACATATCATGTTGCTTTTTGAAAAACAGGGTTTGTTCTTTCTTCATTTCTTTTGCAGTCATATTTCCTATTTTACTGTGAGCCCAAGTTTTCCTGACCTGAATTTGAATCTGGGAAGGATTTTCTCTTCTGCTGGGTTTGAGTCAAAGGTTCAGACTAGCAGGAGTCACGTTTGACACAGAGGTGAATGTTTCTGAAGACCTGCGACGTGCTTTTGTTTTGATTGAAGATTTGTTGCTGGCCAGAAATACCCGCCTACTGATGGAGGAATATGAAATGTTTCTCTTCGACTCTGCCTCTCAACTCTCGATCTTCTTCTCTCGCGCGCCGACAGATAGTTAATCCACATTGTGAGGCCGCATCAGGACGGGCCCTCGGGCCATATTTCAGAGGACAGATCCATCATGTGTGATGTGGGTGATGTTCCCATAACTCCAGTCTCACTGGGGTAATGTTTGCTGGCATAATTCAGCACTCTATAAATACAAGAGCTTGAAAGAAATATGGTGGTTTTATTAAAACTGTAAATCGAAAGTCTAAAAAAAAGACACGCCGGCTTTCCCTGACCTCGAGGTATGCGTTTTTATTGCTCATGCCATCTGCTGATGACAGAGAAAATGCCATACAGAAACAACAGCGGGGAGCAAATTTGTTGAAATTGGTCAAGATGTCACATCTGAGGTTTTTTAAATGAAAAAAGTGATTATTCACATTTCTAATCACCAGAAAACATTTTATTAATGAAACAAAGGAGAAAAACATGCAAATGCAAACTAACCAGGATCTTATTGTAAGTAATAATAATAATTGAATTGATTGCATTTTAATCAGTTTAATGAATGTTGTAATTATATTATTATGCCAGATTGTTTTTGTGTGAGTCTGAGTGTGTGTGTGAAAAGCATAGTTAGTCCACCAGCTTTAATAAGAATGCAAAGCCTCAAAAGAAAAGCAATACAAAAGGATTGACCGCTATGTCACACTTCAGACTCCATTTCTGATTAATTAGCAGATAATATTGAGAGATTTTCAGAATCAGTCACACATGCTTGCTGACACATCCTCTCTATGCTTAATTAATCTCTATGCTAATGTTCTGCACAGTTTACCCAGTTTATTTGTTCACATATTTTCATGTTAATCGAAAGGAACACCTGATATGTTTAAACATGACTTTTTTAAATTCCTGCATGACGCCGAACACTTTTCGGTTTGGTCAGTTAGATGAGGTCAAATGTCTTTTGTCGTTTGCCGTTATCTGAGACCGTCATCATCTAAACAACATTTGGCAAGATAGCATTGAACAACACTGGCTATTTAATTACTGCATATTCATATTGCAATTATAAAGGCGGGTGGCAGCAGCCTACATTGTTTACTGAGTGACTATACTGAGATAAACACTGTCTGCATCTTATAACGAGTGATCGTTCAACCGTAATCAAAGACTTACTGACATGCAGGGAAAATGACTGTAATTGAAACAGTATTTTTTGAGGGGAGCTTTTTACCTTTAAGTAGTCAATAATTGTATCCGTTAAAACTCATCTTTGATCACCAAAATGACATATTTAAATGTTTTTTCCTTTTAAAACAAAAAATCTTCATGTCTTAAAATAGCTTGCATGTAACTCTACACCCTAGCCTCATTTAGTATGCGTGGTTCTATGAATATGCAAATGAGCCCCGTCTCCACTCACTCACTCAGCTCAGAGATCCACTGGTTGGCGATCACACGTTGATCTGATTGGTTACAAGGTAGTTTGTGACGTCAGAAACACCAGCGATTTCAAAGCGTGTTTTTGAGACTGTCTTTGGTTCACTGCAGTTTTAAGGAGGAAATACTCAGCAATGCTGTCGACTTATGAATTTACACATGATTCGTCTTAAAGCAGATTAAAAACACCACATAGACACATAAACAACATCAAAAGCTGGATTTTCACCACAGGGGGACTTTAAAATATGTCTTTCTGCGACACTACTGGCACCTATAGCGGGATTACTCAAATATAGCATATTTTTGCAAACGCGTCGTTCCTTCCTCAACTCATACATCACAAACACAGGTGCTTGTGAAGGCATGTAAAAGTAGGCTACTTTCAATAAAAGGTCCAACTTATTATGAATACTTTTAGCTGAGTTGTTATGAGTCATGAGTAAGCAATTGAGTAAGCTTATAATAAACCCATCCAATATATCAGCATTGGTCACCACAGCTGTTTAAGGCTGTCTACATTGGACACATACAAATAAACAATGTGAACTGGAACATTTGTCTTTCTGAACGGGTGCATGATGATGTTGTATTGAAGCGTTCATTAGCATGTTGCATCACAATGCCCCGTTTGCTCTTATCTGTTTAATCTATGAAGGTTGAATATCTTTTTCCACGTAACATGTCAGTCAGGGGCTGCGTACAAAATCTCACACTCTTTTGAGTAGGTACTTATTTTGAATAAGTAATTACTTCATGACCAGAACAGCTTTATCGTACATCCGGCGATATATTATATTACAATACAGTATGTGAGCACGGATTAGGAAAAAAAAATCAACAGTTGGCTGCATTACGTCATCCAGCGACATTTAGCAACTATTTGAGCAGACTTCAGCTACTTTCCATTGAAAACAGTTGCCAACACTGGTGTAATTACAGTATCTACCAGCAGAGGCAGTCTGCCGAATCTTGATCACCTGGTGTTGACAGTCTATTGAAACAGGAAGTGAGAATATGACACATCAAATGGTCTTTCAAAACCACTTGATAGTTGATGACAAATACATCTATATGCTAAAGGGCCATTTTGTCTTTTTTTTTTGTATAGCAGATGTTAGCATTAGTGCTAACAAACATGTATTATAAGCCACAAAACTCCAAATTGGATTCTACGGGATCTTTAAATGCATCTGACATATGACACCAGAGATAGAGGAGGTGAGTGGAACTTTAACAAATAACAAACTCTGTTTCCTACATGCTCATTCTGACTTGATGTGTAGCTTTATAAATTGCTTTCTGATTATTTACATAATGCAAGATTTAATTAACACTCATCCGTCAGTGCATTTCACAGGCAGAATGTGTGCGCAAGTCTTTGACATGGTTACCAGTGCCACGTCAGTTTGCATCAAGCAGCTTTAATGATGTTGACAAAGTGAAATATGAACTTGAGAAGTGGTGGAAGTAATTAGGAGATTCCAGTTCACTGTCTGAATGCATGCGAATACGTCAAACGGTTTCCACTAAGTTTATGAGTGCCAAGCGTACTGAGCCTTTAGCTGAGAGAATAACTTTCTGCTCAAAATCAAATATTAATTTGGGCTGCAGGCGATTCAAAATTGGGCAGAGAGGTTTTTTTTTTTTTTTTTTTTTTACAATTTTGGACATTTGCTTCAGTTGTTGTTGCATTGCATTTTCCTCAAATGTCCGAACATATGTCATGTGTAATCTCCAAAATAACCATTTAAGTCCAATGGGAGCAAAGGCTATCGCCTCTGAACGATGCCAAACCTCCGCAAGGCCTTGTGCACCAATGAGCCAAACCCCATGGGCTTTTCTCTCAACATTGGCTAGATCCTCATAATTTTCTACATGTATCTCTGAACCAGCGTACAGTGCCGTAAATGCCAAGGGCAGGCGAATGTCATGAAGCGTTATATTATCCAGGCAAACACATCCTAATTGGAGAAAAGCTTGAAGTTCTCATTCTCTGACTTTTGCTGGCTTATTATGGATCAGGGCACAGTGTTGTATCTTGTGCCCTCAGCGGTGCCATGAGCAAATGAGACATTCTCTCATTAGCAGGATAAATGCAACAGTATGTTTCCCGTCTTTGCCTTGAATCGCAGGAAAAGCGAGGCTTGCAGCAACAAGGCTTGTATTTGCGTTTCTTGAGTTCTGCAAGAACAAACATGCCAATCTCATACACCATTCCAGTGCCAAGTGTGGTTTCATCAGCGCATATATATATAATATATATATATATATATACATAGCACAAATATGACATTCTCTTCCTCTGATGTAGCGTGATGACAGCAAAGCCAATCAATTTCTCCTTGGAAGCCCAAGAGTGCAAATAGGGCATGATTTTGAATCACGTTCAGAAAGGTCTCGAGAGAACGTTCTCTGGTTATAAAGTGTGTTATCTGCAGTGGTATAGGCAAAATCTTGGCGAACTGCAGAAGATGGGCTGATGACCAGGATTGGGTGTTACACGGAAGCAGATTGAAGCGTCAAAGCTGCACGTCATCTCAGAATATTCACAAAAAGAAATAAAAAAATGGGCCACTTTATAAAATATTAGTTTTATGCTAGTGTCATATAATACAAAATAAGTAGAGCAGTGTGATTGATATAGCAATTCTGTCTTCATTTTCATATTTGTTTGCTGTGGACTAATTTATTATATTGTTTGTGGTGGATTCACTTTTATATTGTTTGCTGTGGTTTTCCTTGTTTGCTGTGATTTTGCTGGACCATTGATGGTACTGTTTTTCCTCCTTCACAAACTGCAACAACAACAAACACTAATTGACACACCTGTAGAACCCCAATCACATCAGCGATCTCATTTGCCAGCTGATCAGATCACTCCCAATAAAAAGGACGTTAGATCTCTTACCGGGGAGAGAACGCTCTGGACAGATGAACGAGCTGTGTGCTGAAGTGGACTTTTTGCTGATCTTTTCCCTCGGTGTTGCTGCTGACTGGATTTTCTGTGCCTGGTGGAGCCGAATCCCAGACTCTGCAGTGTCAACGCTCACAAAACACCGACTAAAGGGAAGTGGTTCTTTTTTTCCCACGCTGATGCGCGTGTGTGTTTTTAACATCTGAATTAGAAGGCGTTCTTAGATGTCCATTTCTTCTGAGTGACAGATCCAGGAGCTGACGGCGGAGCAGCAGACACGATAACATTCTTGATGAGCTCACTTGAAGTAGGAAAGGAAAGTTGTCTTTTTAGTCATCTAAGTTTTAAGTTGCCGGGCTACGTGCAAGCTGCCCATTGATTTCACGATCTCTCCACTGACAGACGCAGAGCGGCGCCGCGGAAATCCTGGTCCGGGATTTTTCGGGATTTGGAATCAGCTATTTGAGGTCTCGCTGAAACAGACATTCTTTGCCGGTGGCAGGGGAAACACGGAGCTAAAATCCGGATTTGACTGGATTTAACTGGATTTGGGTATTGTTTCTCCCTGGGACAGAATATTGGACAATTCATGTTTTTTTATTGTCTCCCCTGGTTATTGAGGATGAAATTGTGATTATGCTGCCCTTTTAAATCTAACTTTTAAAGAAATAATAAAATACTGTTTTGGTATTTCTTTTGTCTTTCTCTCTGTGTTGGTGTGGCTGGGAATTTAGATTTATTTAAATTTAACAGACTTCAAATCTGTTACATTAGTGGCGTAGTCGGGCAGGGTTCCCTTTCCACACCACACAGTGAAGAATGGCAGATGAAAATGAAGGCCAGCCTGAAGGCCCAGGGTGTAATGTGTCACAAGGAACTGGGGCCAGACTAGAAAATGCTCCATTTAGTCAGCCTGTGATAAATGCAATGATGATGCCTTGGTTCATGGGGGTCCCATGGATTCCAAGGTTTAATGGTGACTCAAGTAAAATGAGTTTTTCTGAATGGAGTGGGCAGGTACAGGCTATGCTGAGGGCACAAGGGTTAAATGAGGAACAGAAAATTGACTTTATATATGGGGCACTTGAGGGTGAGGCAAAAAGAGAGATGAGGCTACTGAATCCAGGAAGACGCTTAACAAGTGTAGACCTGCTGAGTGAGTTAAAGAGGCTGTATGGGCGTGTAACACCAGTAGCCCAGATCCGGGCACAATTTTTTAAATGTCATCAACAGGAAGAGGAAACTGTTTCTGCTTTCATTCTCCGTCTCCGGGAATTATTCTCCACATGGAGGGAGCAGGAACCAGCGGGCTCTGCCCAGGACGAAATGACTATTAGGGACCAGCTTGTCCTGGGTTTGAGGCCTGGTGTGGTGCAACAGGAACTCCAAAGGCAGGTGCGTAGAAAACCTACATTGTCCTTCACTGAGGTGTGTAGTGAAGTGAGAGCATTAGAAGTTGAGTTGAAGATGGAGCCTGTCTGTGCCTCACGTATCTTTGTGCCACAGACAAACCAATCCATGGTTGCACCAAGCCTGGAGGAGTGGAGGGAGACCGTAAGAGCCGAACTTAGAAAAGAAATTACAGACCAACTTTCTGTTATTAAAGAAACCTTAACTGACGAGATTAAACGCCAACTTTCGCCTCAGACTTGGGTGCATAGAGATCCACCTTTATCCCCTAGGGGGGCTGTTCAGGAAGGCCGTTATACTGCCTCCCCCAGGTGTCACCAGACTTTGGAATGGGACGACCGGGGCAAACCAATCTGCAGAGGGTGTGGGAAGGCTGGTCACATTCAGAGGTACTGTCAACAGGGGAGGAGGCAGTTAAACTAACCGCCCCAACCACTGAGAGCCAGGTGGTTGGGGAGGGGGACCAGGGAAACCAAACTAACAAACCATCCCTGGTTGGGACGTGTCCAGGAGTTGAAGTTGTTGTTGCAGGAGTGAAATTGCCCTGCTTGCTTGATACAGGCTCACAAGTTACATTGTTTAGTGAAACTTTCTTCCAGAAATGGCTGAGCGGAGAGCAGAAGCGAAGCCCACAAGATCTGCACTGGCTTTCTCTAAAAGCAGCTAATGGACTACAGATCCCATATACTGGCTACGCCATCTTGGATTTTTCAGTGGGAGGAGTTACCGTGCCAGGTAAAGGGGTTATCATTGTAAAGGATGAGTGCCTGAGTGCTGAAAGGGGTATTCTAGGGATGAATGTCATTTCACATTGTTGGAAAGAGCTGTTTCAGGGAGTTCACCCTGGCCTGACTGTCTTCGGTGCAACTATGTCACGTGAAGCAAAGGGGGAATGGGAGCGTGCTTTTGCTGTCTGTCAAAAGGTTTCACAGGCAGAATCATCTGATGGACAGATTGGAGTGGCCAGGTTAACCCGCCAAGACCCAGTTTATTTGCCTCCGAACAGTGAGATGGTACTGTGGACACACCTCTATGGTGCAAAAGCTGGGTCAGATCTTTGTGTTTTGGTGGAGAGTCCAGAAAGAGATGACGAGTGGCAGGTGGCCCGGACTGTTACTACTGTGGTGAAAGGACGTCTCCCTATAAGGGTACGTAACCTCAATCCCTACCCCATATTGATACCTCAACGCCGCCCCCTTGCTAATGTTTTCCAGGTTGACCCAAGGCAGATTCGAGGGGAAAAGGACCTTGTTTTGAAGACTTTAGATCCAGGTGTGGTGGAAGTGGATGTGCAGACCAACCACATCAGCACAAAAGATCAGCATCCAGTCAACCTGCTGAAAGGTGATTGCTTAACAACAGACCAACAACAGAAGATGGACTCACTGTTACAGCGATGGAGAGACATCTTTGCAGCAGGTGATGAGGACTTTGGCCAGACCAGTGCAGTCCTCCACTCCATACCTACAGGTGCTGCACCACCCAGCAGGGAGCGCTACAGGCCAGTTCCACCCAGCCTTTACCCTGAATTGAGGGAACTTCTACAAAACATGCTGGATAATGATGTCATAAGGGAAAGCTCCAGCCCTTGGGCAGCACCAATTGTCCTTGTGAAAAAGAAGGATGGATCCTGGCGCTTTTGCGTGGACTACAGGAAGTTGAACGCCTTAACCCACAAAGATGCCTATCCCTTGCCAAGGATAGAAGAATCCCTCACCAGCCTCAAGCAAGCTGCTTGGTATTCTACCCTTGACCTGGCCAGTGGATATTGGCAAGTAGATGTGGACCCGAAGGATCGAGAGAAGACTGCATTCACAACACCCTTGGGCTTGTACGAGTTCCAGAGGATGCCCTTTGGCCTCTGTAATGCACCTGCAACATTTCAACGCCTAATGCAGCGGTGCCTGGGTGGGCAGGTCCATGACTCTCTCCTGATCTACTTGGATGATGTCGTTGTATACTCCCCAGACTTTGACACCCATATTAGTCACCTGGAGCAGGTTTTTGAGAAGCTGGCAGCCCATGGCTTAAAGTTACAGCCCCATAAATGCAGCCTGTTCCAGAGGAAAGTCACCTACCTCGGGCATGTCATCTCCGGTGAGGGAATATCCACAGATCCCGAAAAGACCGTTGTCGTTGAGAACTGGCCCATCCCCTTTACCATTAAGCAGGTTCGCTCATTCCTTGGGTTTGTGGGGTACTACAGAAGATTTGTAAAAGGTTTTTCTAAAATGGCTGCACCCCTGAATGCTCTCCTAGTAGGTTCTGCTAGTATGAGGAAAGGAAATGCCTCCATCAACTGGACTACAGATTGCCAGATGGCATTTGATTCTCTGAAGACTGCCCTGGTGAGTGCCCCAATCTTGGCATATGCAGACTTCTCAAAACCTTTCCATCTTTATACGGATGCCAGCCTGGGAGGTTTGGGGGCAGTGTTGGCACAGCTACAGGATGGTAGAGAGAGAGTTATAGCTTATGCCAGCAGAAGCCTTAACCCCACCGAGAGGAATGACCAAAACTACAGTTCCTTTAAACTGGAGTTTTTAGCCCTTAAATGGGCTGTCACCGAAAAATTTAAAGACTATTTGTGGGGTAATAAATTCCTGGCCTTTACGGATAATAACCCTCTGGTTCACCTGAATACGGCACACTTGGGGGCCACAGAACAGCGGTGGGCAGCGCAGTTGGCTAATTTTGACTTTGAACTTAAGTATCGCCCTGGCGCTTCTAATCGCAATGCCGATGTCTTGTCCAGGTTACCACAGGAAACCGGATCCAACCGACAGGCCCAAGTGGAGACAGCAGTGGTGGAGTCAGAGGCTAGCACAGAAGCCAAAGACCATTGGAGGGATTGGCAGGAGAAGGACCAGATAGTGGCCCAAATGAAGGGTTGGGTGGTTGGAAATTGTTTTCCAGGAGCCGAAGAGAGGAAAGCGTGCCTACCTGCAACGAAACGCCTCTTAAGGGAATGGAGCCGATTGCACATCCAGGAGGGTGTGTTAAAGCGGAGGGCCCAAGAGCGTCATACAGGGTTGAGCCTCTATCAAATCGTGGTTCCCAAAGATAAGACTTATATGTTGTGGGAGAAGTATCACAACGCCTCAGGCCATATGGGGATAGCCAAGGTCGAGGGCTTGCTGAGAAAAACCTTCTTTTGGCCTGGGATGGGTGCTGACTTGCAAGACTGGGCATCCAAATGTTCAATTTGCACTCAACAGAAAAGAGGACCAGAGGTAAGGGCACCCTTGGTGCCTATTCTTACATCCTATCCTTTGGAAACTGTTTCAATTGACTATTTGTCTCTTGGCAGGCATGGTGATACTTATCCTTATCTCTTGGTAATAACCGACCTTTTCTCTAAGTACGGATGGGCTGTCCCCACAAAAGACCAGACAGCAGCCACTACAACACGTGCCCTTTGGCGCTATCTTATCCAGCCATGGGGGTGTCCAGAACGAATCCTCTCAGATCAAGGAGCAGCCTTTGAGTCAACCATGGTGGCACAGCTGTGCAGTCTGTATGGGTGTGCCAAAGTTCGAACTACACCCTACAGGCCCCAAGGAAATGGGGCCTGTGAAAGGTTTAACAAGACTGTTCTGTCTCTTTTAGGAACACTGAGTCCAGAAGACCAAGTGCGGTGGCCAGATCATTTGCCGACTCTCCTGCAGATGTACAACAACACCCCTCATGAGACCACTGGACTGACCCCACACTTTGTCATGTTTGGCCGACACGCCCGCCTGCCAGTAGAAACGGCTGTTGGAGCGCCACCATTGACCCAAAGACAAGACTTGGAGGGCTGGGTTCACCAACACAACCAGACCCTACAGAGAGTCTATCGACAGGTGGCAGCAAAAACCAGAGAAAGCAGAATGCGGGACAAGGCCCGGTATGATCAGAAAACAAAGAAACTCCCCTTGTTGCCCGGAGAGCGGGTGCTCCTGCGCAACTTCCGCCGTAGAGAACAAGGGAAGTTGGCACCGCACTGGCAGCCCCAACTCTATGTGGTTATTGACCAACTACGCCCAGGCCTGCCAGTTTTCCAGATAAAGCCTGAAGGAAAAGAAGGTCCCATCAGGACAATTCATCGGAATCACTTAAGGCCTTGCCTGTTCAACCCCCCTGAAGAGCCTCAACAAGCCCCAGAGACTGAAACGGTGAACCCCAATCTTTCGAATGCCTTGTATCCTGGGCCTTTGACGTTACCTCTGACCTTTGTGCCCATAGCCTGTGCCCCTCCGGCAGTTTTAGTGGATGATGACCCAGTAGCCCCTATTGTGAGACCTGAGCCAGGAGACGGATCACCCCTGCGTAGGTCCCAGAGACAAAATAGGGGTAGGCCTCCAGATAGGTATGGACACTAAGACTTTGTCGGGACGACAACTGTTAAGGGGGGGAGGAGTGTCATATAATACAAAATAAGTAGAGCAGTGTGATTGATATAGCAATTCTGTCTTCATTTTCATATTTGTTTGCTGTGGACTAATTTATTATATTGTTTGTGGTGGATTCACTTTTATATTGTTTGCTGTGGTTTTCCTTGTTTGCTGTGATTTTGCTGGACCATTGATGGTACTGTTTTTCCTCCTTCACAAACTGCAACAACAACAAACACTAATTGACACACCTGTAGAACCCCAATCACATCAGCGATCTCATTTGCCAGCTGATCAGATCACTCCCAATAAAAAGGACGTTAGATCTCTTACCGGGGAGAGAACGCTCTGGACAGATGAACGAGCTGTGTGCTGAAGTGGACTTTTTGCTGATCTTTTCCCTCGGTGTTGCTGCTGACTGGATTTTCTGTGCCTGGTGGAGCCGAATCCCAGACTCTGCAGTGTCAACGCTCACAAAACACCGACTAAAGGGAAGTGGTTCTTTTTTTCCCACGCTGATGCGCGTGTGTGTTTTTAACATCTGAATTAGAAGGCGTTCTTAGATGTCCATTTCTTCTGAGTGACAGATCCAGGAGCTGACGGCGGAGCAGCAGACACGATAACATTCTTGATGAGCTCACTTGAAGTAGGAAAGGAAAGTTGTCTTTTTAGTCATCTAAGTTTTAAGTTGCCGGGCTACGTGCAAGCTGCCCATTGATTTCACGATCTCTCCACTGACAGACGCAGAGCGGCGCCGCGGAAATCCTGGTCCGGGATTTTTCGGGATTTGGAATCAGCTATTTGAGGTCTCGCTGAAACAGACATTCTTTGCCGGTGGCAGGGGAAACACGGAGCTAAAATCCGGATTTGACTGGATTTAACTGGATTTGGGTATTGTTTCTCCCTGGGACAGAATATTGGACAATTCATGTTTTTTTATTGTCTCCCCTGGTTATTGAGGATGAAATTGTGATTATGCTGCCCTTTTAAATCTAACTTTTAAAGAAATAATAAAATACTGTTTTGGTATTTCTTTTGTCTTTCTCTCTGTGTTGGTGTGGCTGGGAATTTAGATTTATTTAAATTTAACAGACTTCAAATCTGTTACACTAGTAAATAATGTTAGTTTATAAATGTAACGTTCAGATTTTTTTTTCCAATATATATATATCTATCTAACAAATAACACCGGTATTCATTAATATTTATAATAAATGTTATGTATAATCTATAAATTGTATGTATAAATATTAAATAAATAAATAATATATATATATATATATATATATATATATATATATATATATATATATATATATATATATATATATATATATATATATACTGTATATATGTGTGTGTGTGTGTGTGTATATATATATAGGCTATATATATATATATATATATAAACATACACACTTTTTTTTTTTTTTTTTTTTTTTTTTGATTGGTGAAATTAAAGTGGCAACACAAATAGAAATGTCTATTAGAGGGATAGTTCACCCACAAATAAAAATGTTGTCCATTGACTTCCATAGTAGGGGAAAAAAATGCCATGGAAGTCATTGTCTACCATCAACTGTTTGATTACCAACATTCTTTAAAATATCTTCTTTTGTGTTCAGCAGAAAAAGAAACTCATACAGGTTTGGAACAACTTGAGGGAGAGTAAATGATGACAGAATTAAAAATTGTTGGGTGCAGTTTAATGCCACAGTGGATGATTCCAGAACAGCAGGTTAATTGATTAGGAGCAATCTGTTTTTGGTGCATTTTTCTTAATTGGTATTTTTGTCTGTAAAAGTAAAAATATCGAAACATCCTTTAAACATAATGAATTTTCTGAGGGTGCAAAATTGCTTAAGATGTTTTCATTTTTCTTATTCCACAGATTTTTCTTGTTTAAGCATAAATCAAAATAGTGCAGTTTGTGCTTAAAACAAGCAAAAATGATTTCTATTTATCAAAGTATAAAGACTAAAGAGAGTTGCATTTCAGGCAGAGACACAACAAGAACTTTGTTTTCACTGTAAAAACCCCTGAAGCTGCTGGAGACTTTCTGCGTTGTGGGTGTTAGCATGCGTCTCTGCGTTGTAGGAGGTGCTGGGTTAGGTCTCAGCGTAGAGTGTTTGCAGCTCTGACATGAGTAATTAGCACAACAGCGCTTCAGGGATCACTTTGAGAGCAAACACCAGCGATCCTCCAGACAGATGGAGAATGACAGACAGCTGCAAGCGACTGGAGGTGGATGGGCCTGTTTTTCATGTATAAGGTAACGGACCCTATGTACTTCGACTGCCTAAGTATTTCAGCTTAAATCCCACTGAATGCTTCCAGTATAGTTTTCTCTATACCGTATACCGTATACTGTATACTGTATAGTGGTAGTAGCCAACTCTTTCTGTTATATTTATAGTAACTCTCAATTGCAATTATATTATAATATAATAGTACACAGTATTACACTAAAAAAAAAAAAAAAAAAAGTTCTTTCCTGTAAAAATATCCAAACATACTCGAATACAGTTATATTTACTTGAGAACTAAAATGACTTAAAAGGATAGTTCACTTTGAAATAAAATGTTGGTATGTTTTAGCTTACCTCAAGGGCATCCAAGATGTAGGTGTCTTTTTTCCGCAGTAGTTTCAATTTTGATATTTTTTGGTCAAACCGTTCTTGTCTGTCAGTCATATAATGCAGGTATACGGTCACTGTCTCAAAGAGCATGCACAGAGAAGTCCAAATTAAACAATTCCCCATCGTCCAAATGAAACAATTCCCCATCGTAAGTACACATTGATGGCCTAGGACACGAAACGAGCGGTTTGTGTGAGAAAACGAACAGTATTTATATCGTTTTTACCTCTTATACACAGCCACGTCCAAGTGATCTGAGGGTGCCCGCGCATCCTGGTGTGTGACGTGTACGCAGACTGGTGCATAGATATATACACTATATATATACACAAATCAATGTGTACTTACGATGGGGAATTGTTTAATTTGGACGATGGGGAATTGTTTTAATTTGGACTGTGCAAAATTGAAACTACTGCGGAAAAAAAGACACCTGCATGCCCTTGGATGCCCTTGAGGTAAGCTAAAACATACTGAAATTTAATTTCAAAGTGAACTATCCCTTTAAGATATTAAAATATTATCATTTGAATTAAGATATTTGTAGTGGAAAACAAGACAAGTAAACAAGTAAGAAAATCTTTTTCTGCAGTGTAACTATAGTAAATATAACATTTTAATACATACATTTTTAGTAATGAGTTCTAGAAGCTTTAGCACAAAGGTGGATCATATTGTCATATTGAGTGTCATTTCCTCAAGATTTCATTTCCAAACACATGCAAAGGAAGTTGCAGTGACCACTGAGGCTACATGTGGAAGTGATCGTGCGTAGTGTCTATTTCAGGCCAGACGAATGAACATGGTGTGGTTATGATTCCAGGCTGCATCACAAGTCAGATTGTAGATCGATATCATTCAGAATATTTCATCCGGTTCTTTCTCCTTGAAGATTGGGATACAGTACATCACTATCGCTATAGGGTCAGTGCAGAGGTTTCTTCAGGATCTTTGCCTTCGGTCTCTGTAGTAAGAGTGATGGTGTAAGTGGGAAAGCTCTTAGTTCGGAGAGGGGTTTTAGATTGCATGTGAGCTGCGTGGGATGTGAGGAAAAGCCGGTTTTGTACATGATGCCTGTTGACTGAGTCCTGATGTGATTCCATGGTGCTGATGTTTTCTTACTTATTTACTTTGCAATTAAACCCAGTTGACTAAAGTTATGTACAAATATACTTGATAAAACAGACAAAACGATGTAAAGCAAATAAATAGATAAAAAGATAACAAATGTGTTACAAATGGATGTTGTTTTGCTTTGAAGACAAGTTTGAATTTTTTCTTGCAGTGATCAATAAATCAGTTTGTGCCAAACACATTGAATGAATGAATGAATGAATGAATGAATGAATTTTATTCTTTTTTTCTTTTTCTTCTTCAGAACATGATCATTAGCAACAAAACATATTTTAACAGAAAACAATAAAACTAAAAGTCTCAGCATGTTCAAAAGAAATGAAAAAAAAAAACAAGAAAGGAGAAGGAAGAAGCTAACTTATATTTGCCTTCCCCTTTTACACATCTAGCTTTGAAACGGCTACTGTTTACTCTTGCAAGATATCATAATTTATCCTTATTAAGAAAAAACTTAATCATTTATTCATTAATCATGACAGCAAGTGTTAGAGCTTCAGTGGAGCTATACTGCACATTTAAGCAAGTATGAGCAAAACCTGTGCGTTCCTGAACTTGATCAATTTGTTAGGAACGTTTGACTGTGACTTACACTACTGTTTTTTGAAAGTCTCTTCCACTCATCAAGGCTGCATTCATTTGATCGAAAATACATTAAAAACAGTAATATTGTGAATATTATAAAAAATTTTAAATAACTGTTTTCAATGTGAATATATTGTAAAATGTAATTTATTCCTGTGATCAAAGCTGAATTTTCAGCATCATTACTCCAGTCTTCAGTGTCACATGATCCTTCAGAAATCACTCTAATATGATGATTTGATGCTCAAGAAATATTTCTGATTATTATCAATGTTGAAATTCTTACTGACCCCAAACTTTTGAATGGTCAGTAATGCCAGCCTACAGTCTTGATTGGGTCAGTAATGCCAGTCTTGATTGGGTCAGTAATGCCTGCCAACAGTCTTGATTGGGTCAGTAATGCCTGCCAACAGTCTTGATTGGGTCAGTAATGCCAGTCTTGATTGGGTCAGTAATGCCAGCCTACAGTCTTGATTGGGTCAGTAATGCCAG
Organism: Scardinius erythrophthalmus; assembly: GCF_964197995.2. NCBI lineage: Eukaryota > Metazoa > Chordata > Actinopteri > Cypriniformes > Leuciscidae > Scardinius > Scardinius erythrophthalmus. The sequence continues at coordinate 2,841,776 of NC_138232.1, forward strand.
TCTTGATTGGGTCAGTAATGCCAGCCTACAGTCTTGATTGGGTCAGTAATGCCAGTCTTGATTGGGTAAGTAATGCCAGCTTACAGTCTTGATTGGGTCAGTAATGCCAGTCTTGATTGGGTCAGTAATGCCAGTCTTGATTGGGTCAGTAATGCCAGTCTTGATTGGGTCAGTAATGCCTGCCAACAGTCTTGATTGGGTCAGTAATGCCAGCCTACAGTCTTGATTGGGTCCGTAATGCCTGCCAACAGTCTTGATTGGGTCAGTAATGCCAGCCTACAGTCTTGATTGGGTCAGTAATGCCTGCCAACAGTCTTGATTGGGTCAGTAATGCCAGCCTACAGTCTTGATTGGGTCAGTAATGCCAGCCTACAGTCTTGATTGGGTCAGTAATGCCTGCCAACAGTCTTGATTGGGTCAGTAATGCCAACCTACAGTCTTGATTGGGTCAGTAATGCCAGTCTTGATTGGGTCAGTAATGCCTGCCAACAGTCTTGATTGGGTCAGTAATGCCAGCCTACAGTCTTGATTGGGTCAGTAATGCCAGCCTACAGTCTTGATTGGGTCAGTAATGCCAGCCTACAGTCTTGATTGGGTCAGTAATGCCTGCCAACAGTCTTGATTGGGTCAGTAATGCCAGTCTTGATTGGGTCAGTAATGCCAGCCTACAGTCTTGATTGGGTCAGTAATGCCAGCCTACAGTCTTGATTGGGTCAGTAATGCCAGCCTACAGTCTTGATTGGGTCAGTAATGCCAGTCTTGATTGGGTCAGTAATGCCAGCCTACAGTCTTGATTGGGTCAGTAATGCCAGTCTTGATTGGGTAAGTAATGCCAGCTTACAGTCTTGATTGGGTCAGTAATGCCAGTCTTGATTGGGTCAGTAATGCCAGTCTTGATTGGGTCAGTAATGCCTGCCAACAGTCTTGATTGGGTCAGTAATGCCAGCCTACAGTCTTGATTGGGTCAGTAATGCCAGTCTTGATTGGGTCAGTAATGCCTGCCAACAGTCTTGATTGGGTCAGTAATGCCAGTCTTGATTGGGTCAGTAATGCCAGCCTACAGTCTTGATTGGGTCAGTAATGCCAGTCTTGATTGGGTCAGTAATGCCAGCCTACAGTCTTGATTGGGTCAGTAATGCCAGCCTACAGTCTTGATTGGGTCAGTAATGCCAGCCTACAGTCTTGATTAGGTCAGTAATGCCAGTCTTGATTGGGTCAGTAATGTCAGCCTACAGTCTTGATTAGGTCAGTAATGCCAGTCTTGATTGGGTCAGTAATGCCAGTCTTGATTGGGTCAGTAATGCCAGCCTACAGTCTTGATTGGGTCAGTAATGCCAATCTTGATTGGGTCAGTAATGCCAGCCTACAGTCTTGATTGGGTCAGTAATGCCAGCGTACAGTCTTGATTGGGTCAGTAATGCCAGCCTACAGTCTTGATTGGGTCAGTAATGCCAGTCTTGATTGGGTCAGTAATGCCAGCGTACAGTCTTGATTGGGTCAGTAATGCCAGCGTACAGTCTTGATTGGGTCAGTAATGCCAGCCTACAGTCTTGATTGGCTGCTGTGAACAACATCTACTTTGCTCCGCCCTCAAACACTGTAGTTGCATCTGAGACTGGAAGAGTTTGGTTTGTGTTGTTCATGTCGAGATGATATTGTTTTCTGCGCTGCAAGCTGGAATTGATAATGTAAAACTGATGCCATTGTTACTATTCATAACACTGTGTGTCAGTGCTGAGGAAGATCCAGGGCTGAAATTCAGATATGATAATGGCTGTTTGGTTTTTGACTCACGCTGTTAGCAGTTGACCAATCACAACAGACTGAACCATCTGACCAATCAGAGCAGAGCAGGCTCTCGGAAAGGAGGGGATTAGAGAGACTGAATCTTCAGATGAAATATTTTCAGACACTGAGAAATGAGATGTTGCTGCAATGTTTATTATGAGAAAATGAAAGTGTTTTTTGACCTTGAATGCATGTAAACCTATTTGTAGAAGACTCCAAAACAAAATTAAGAAACCTTTCAAAGCATAATATGGGCATTTTAACCAATAAAGTCAACTTGTAACCTTCTAGTTGTGGCAAAGGATATCGCAAGAGAGTTTCCAAAATAAAGTCCCTCATGTTGCATGAAGGCAGATGTTTGTCCTGAAAGTCACTAATGTCCAGCAATCGCCCCAGCAAGGAGGCAGTTCCTCTGAGCTCATTTAGCCACGGGTTTGTCTGGATCAAAAGCTATTACCACTGCCAGCCTTACTGACCGTTACTGCTAAAGCGAAGTGACAACAATGTCCCTGGGGAAGGGTGACCATGGAGGGCAAAAAGAGGCGTGCGGGGTTATCCAATGAGGCTACAAAAAGACTCTCATTTTCTCGGCTCTCTCCCTTAGTGCAATATAACCAGAGAGGGATAATTGCTAAATTTAACTGCTTCCCTTATTGCGCGCCGGAGAGCTGCTTCTCCTGGCAGTATTGAGGAGATGGTAGACGGGTAAATGAGAAATCTGTTCAGCTTATTAACTTTAAACCCCAACTTTTACAGAGCACTAATACAGAAACGCTCTTGTAAGTTGAATAGAAAAAGGAAGCAAAAAAAAATCATTATTCTTTAAGAGGGGGTATTGAGTGTTTCATGCTGTAAACTGTTAGACGTAGGCGAAGAGAAACATCAGATTTTTTTCAAACAGCTTTTTGAGAAAATGTCTATATGACATCTGACGTGTTGTATTTTCTGTGCTTGTCATTTTGCTTAAAGTTACTGAGTAATATGCATGTATGAAAGCACATTTACTAACACATTTTGTATATCATTTTAATCAGAATATCAATTAAAGTGTATATTTCTATTGAAAAAATATACATTTGAGGATTTCTTTGGATCCATGTTTTCTAGCATGAATTGCGAATGTTTTAAGATGATAATCCTGTTGTCTTTTGCTACACTGAAAAAAAAATATTTCCAAATAATTACAAAAAAATGGCAATGGCAAGTAACATGGAATTGAACATGACATTTTCAAGTAGAGACTAATCTTTGAAAAATATTTTTATACAGCATAATTCTGGACTCATTTTGTTTGGACTTCAAAGCATCATGACAAGGAATTTGACAAAACAACTTTGTATTGTGGAAGTACTCAATATATTTTTGATTTGACATCTGTAGAACTACAGATTGCCCATTTCTCTGGTTCATGATCGCAATGCATTGAAAACACTGGCCAGTTTCTGCTTTTGTAGGCTGGCCAACACCAAAACACAGACCCCAGAAAATGCTATGTCACATATGCAAGGTCAAAAGTGTTTAGGGGAAGGCAGAGTTGTGGATCAACTAAGTTTTAATGAGGTTTTGCTAAAGGCTTCGCTGGCCTGAGGAAACATGACTGAGTTTCACAATGAAGAGAATGTTGCTATGCAGTTGCTTTGCTGTTCTGTGAAGTTGTTATTGGTTGCTTCAGGTCCAATCAGAAGTAAGGGCCAATTCACACAGAATGCTTATTATCTGTTAACTTAATCTTTTCTCGCCAGCTTGAAAAGAAGGTGCCAGCCAAAACCAGCATTTTATTTGTTTTATTATTATTATATAATAAAACAGTTTTATTCAAAATAAATGCATTCCTTTTTTGAAAGGAATGAATGTGGACAATTTGCATAAAAAAAGCAACATTTTGAGAAAATCAAGTTTTTGTCAAAAATGAAACTGGATCGGGTTCAGAACGATGATCAAATCACAGATGGAGTAGGTCGAGTCCATCAACACCCCACAGTCCTGTACCTCGTCCTGGGTCGACATTTCATTCAGTAACATTAGGCAGTTTTGATTTATATGCTGTTTAATGTTGATGATCGTGTTATTTTACATATGCATCTGCTTACATATGAAATCGTTTGTTTCTGCTTCTTCTTTTCCTGTGTTTTGATCAGGAGATTCAGAACTCTTTCAGAAGATGTGTAATAGCGCCTCCTACCGTGTAACAGTGAAAACACAGAAAGCTGGAAAATACATCAATTTTCTCACAAAAGACAGAAAATTTCCATCAATGGTGGGGAAAGAGTTAAAAGTGCAGAGCAATGGAACAAGGTTGAGCGCCACATTATTAGAATGGCGTGTCATGCGCGAGTGCAACGGTCAATCACGTCCGTCTAGCGCAGGTTTATATTGAAAAACAATGGGAAAGTAGTGCAGTGGAATGGAAAGATGTTTTCTGAGTCTGTGGGATTTTTTTTTGCGTCCCTGGAGAGAATCATAAATCTGATTGCATCTCTACTAAAATAAGCTGCACTTATATTGGTACGAATGTACCAGTTCTGCTTCTGTACATGACAAATACATAGGCTAATGCATTGCTGTTTTCTTCATATCTGAAGTTGCTTTGTTGTGTTCTTATGGCAGTCATGGAGAACGACTGAATAAATTGGATGGTGATTTTGTTTCCTCCCTCAAAGACAAGTATTAAAATCATTGCATAATGCTCATAAAGCAAAGCTCCCTGTAAAACACTTATACATAAAACCCAGGGACCAGCAGCTTGCTGTCACAGAGCTTGTTATTATTTTTATGTCCAAGGTTTTAAGAGTTTGGCACTGGCATAAAAAAAAAAATCCATTTTCAGTGTTTGACATTTTTGTGTTTTGTTCTTCTTGGTTCACGGTGTTGGAGCGAGTCTCAGCAGACGACCTGACGAGGCCTGTTTAATTAAGCTCTTTTAACTCGAGAGCGCCAGTGCTAAATCTCTATTAGAACACTAACTTTTTCTCTCTCTCTCTTTTTTGACAGTAGAATCCCAAAGGGAAATTAAATCAATAGCTTATGAAACCTTCATGAAAGCCAACACAACTCTTGTGTATATTTTTGCCTTTCATCTCAGGAGATATCTCTGTGACTTAATACAAGTTTGTCAAAAAAATAGGTCATTTTGAGTAACTCTCGACTGCTCTTGAAAGATAAAAGAAAAAAACCCACAGCGTTTTAGAGAACAACTCGCATAAATGGAGCCGGTCAGAATGAAAGATTCTCTATAATCTGAAGAGTTTGAACTCTTCAAACTTTTAGTGTATTTGAATCTGTAGCTTGCAAAACTAAAAGCTAATCATATTTTATAGTAAAACTTCAACGAAGCTACCATTTAAAAAATAATTAAATAAATAAAAAAGTAATGCCAGTCAACGCCAAGGTCATTTGTTTGATTTCAAGGGAATGCGTGATAAACTAAATGCAATTCACTTTGGATAAAGGCATCTGCCATATACAGTATGTGTATGTATATATATATATAAAACTGATAAATGTGACCCTTTAGCAGAGCTGAGGCACTGTCACACAACTCAAGAATGTAATTAAGTTTAGAAAGGTGAGATATCACCTGATGTCGTGTCATTGTTTTTCGATCTAAATGCATTGTCAGGTCAAGTGCCCTAGGTGTGTTTTCGACTGATGTTCAAGGGTCTGACCGACTCATTAGTTCGGATGCTTCTCTTGATTGAGAAACCCTGAGTGTGCGTGTACACTAATGATGTGACTCCATCACTTGCTGTCGTTGTAATTCGAAGCGTGGAATTGAAGCAATCGAAACCTCAACTGGCTGTACACTATTTCTTTTTCCAAGGACAGTTGATGTTTCTTCTGTGACCTCTAGGGTTACCAATGAATTACAATCGATTGAACCCAAATGCCCCTTCTAGACTCAAGCTAGGAAAATTGCTGCCTTAATATTGCTGGATATTAGAAACACAATATTTGAATATGGAATATCTGTAGAGGTTGATTGAGACTTGTGAATCTGTATTGATTGAGAAAGCATTCTGGTGATATAATTGACTTTTTTGTAATCGTCTTGGTCTCCGTACATTATGGAAATGAAATGGGTTGCAAACAGCATATCATATCGGTTTGATTGCTGCAACACTTTTTGAAAAAAAGACCACCAACTTATCATGCCATCTCTTGCTATTTTTCCCCCTCTCTCTCTTTTTGCATCATCAATTTTCATTAGCAGTTTTTTGAGACCTTTTCTAAAGCTTGTGTGTCATTAAGAAACTCAAGCGCTCTCCTCCAAAACAACTTCTCCTCTATTGCACTTAATTGCTTTGTTCAACAAAGTGGCAATCAATCATACTTCTGCGTCAGTACCTGTCACACTAGCCAGCCATGAAATGGGGAAGAAGGACACCGTCTATAGTTTGTTCTCCATAAACATTTTCTTCCGCCATTTGGATTGTCAGTGAAGATTGAGAGCAGTTTAGCTGGAGAGTTTGGCAAATTTATTAGACGTCCATCTTCATTTTGGTAGATCTGCATGCAGACATATTGTCGTTATTGTGGAGGCTTAAAAAAAGCAATAAAACGCTGCATATATAATATGCTCTCTTATTGAGAAACCTGTATTTTATATAGCTTACAACATTTGGTAAGGAAATGTAATTAGTGATGCTCGCCAGACGAATTTTGCTTTTACTATTGCCTATTAGTTTGTTTAAGCCCCTGACTTGTGTTTATTAATCCAAATTACTAGCATAAAATTATTATAATATTAATTAGGTTGTTTCAGAATGATAATACCATCATATTGCATTTCCAATTAGTATTTAATTTTCTGAGAAATGTTTTTGATGGTCCTACTACATACGCAGATGAGGACGGTAGATGAAAATGAATAAGATCAGACCTTTGCGCTTTGAAATCCGACTCATCTTCATTATTTGATTAATGAGGCGGTGATTTGTCTGCTTTATGAGATGAGATGAGATGAGATAGCGATCTCACCTTGATGGGCTGTTCATTTCCATAGGAAGCACTTCCTGATTCGACTCGACTCCACCTGTCATTATACTGCAGTATCTGTGTCATCTAGACCGGCTCAAACGAGTCACAAAGAACGGTTACTGGTCATTTTCTCAGCACTTCTTCATCTTTGATACTCCACATTTACATATTCAGCATCTTGAATATTTCTGTCATTTAATATTTTGAGGCCAAAGTAAGTGTATGATTTTTGTTTTTGTTTTGGGGTGTATAAAACAGAAAGTCTAATAAAACATTTTATTTATTTATTTATTTATTTATTTATTTATTTATTTATTTATTTATTGTGTGTGTGTGTGTGTGTGTGTGTGTGTTGTGTTGTGTTATTTGTTTTGTGTTGTTTTTTGTTTTGTTTTGTTTAGTGTTGTGTTGTATGTTATTTGTTTTGTTTTGTTTTGTTTTGTTTTGTTTTGTTTTGTTTAATTCAATTTAATTTAGTTTTGTGTTGTGTTGTGTGTTATGTTATGCTATATGTTTTATCTATCTATCTATCTATCTATCTATCTATCTATCTATCTATCTATCTATCTATCTATCTATCTATCTATCTATCTATCTATCTATCTATCTATCTATCTATCTATCTATCTATCTATCTATCTATCTATCTGTATTTTTTTTCTAAGAGGTGGGGAAGGGGGGTTTAGCCCCACTGAACCCGAAGTCACGCCAAGTCACATTTATTTGTATAGCACTTTTCACAAATACACATGGTTTCAGAAGCAGCTTTGCAGAAAGACACAATGTTAAATCAATATTACCTTAATGCTTTAATAATGATGATATAAGTGATGCTCCAGAATTATTTTTATATTTATATTTTGTCAGTGTGTGCATGCATATGAATTCCCAGCTTGCTTTTATGATTATGTGAGACACTTCTTATCTCGTTGCGCCTCTGGAGATATTTTCCAAGATTCTCTCCAGGCTGCACAGAGCGGTCATCGCAGCTTGTTTGACTAATTGAATATTCAATAAGCGTTTAGACCACTCTGCAAGGTGTGCATTGATTGAGCTTATCCAATAACCAGCAGCCCGACCACAGATATTCTTTTCCTCAGAGACTGAGCCTTCCGATTGTGTGAACCATATTTGCTTTGTGAATGCATTGTAGTTATTAGTTCTTTTAAAATTATGAACTATTTTATCTGACCTTTTTAAGTTCTAAACCAAAAAAAAAACAGCACTAAATCACTATTTGGATGGGATTTGTTTTCCAAACTAGATGTACCGCATCGCGGTACAAAATATGACCGCCGCTCAGGCCTGCACTGGCTTTCCACAAAAATAAATGACGTGGAGTAATTTGGCTGTATTGCGTGTTTATGTTTATACCTAAAAAAAGTAATAGTATGTGCATGTCTGTGTGTGTGTGTGTGTGTGTGTGTGTGTGTGTGTGTGTGTGTGTGTGTGTGTGTGTGTGTGTGTGTGTGTGTGTGTGTGTGTGTGTGTGTGTGTGTGTGTGTGTGTGTGTGTGTGTGTGCGTGTGTGTATGTGTGCGCGTGTGTGTTTGTGTGTCTGTGCATGTGGATTTGTAAGTGTGTGTATGGGTGTGTGTCTGTGCGTGTGGATGTCAGTGTGTGTGCATGCTTGCATTTGTTTGTATTCCTGCATGTGTGTGTGTGACAGTATCATCCTAAACCAGCAACCCTTAGCTCAACAGCACCATCTACAGGCCGATGAGTGTACAGTCACAAAATGTGCACATAAATGAATTGATTTTATACCCCCCCATGGATGAAATTCTACAAAACTTAGCAGAGGATACCCCCAGAGGATGTCAAGTTAATCATACACATGAAATATGGTGCAGTTCTGAACATCTCCACTGAAGATAGGGGCGATTAAAGCAGAATAATATTGCATTTTCATTTTTTATGGGAGGGGCGCAAATCACAAATGAGTGATTATGGGCTAGGTTGATGTGGGCCCTTAAGAGTGGGCCCTACATACCATAAAAATTTCTTCATCCTCGGTGCCACGGTTCAGGTATTATTTAGGAAAAACTGCATTTTTTTGGGTTTGGGGGGGCCCAGCGCGGGGGGGGAGTGGCCCCCGGGGACCAAACGAAATTTTTCCTCAGAAGTCTAGTGGGGCTACATGCCCACCAAATTTCATGTTCCCCGGTGCATTGGTGTCCCTGGTATCGTTGACGAAAAATTTACGGGGGCCCCAGCGCGGGGGGGGGGAGTGGCCCCCGGGGACCAAACGAAATTTTTCCTCAGAAGTCTAGTGGGGCTACATGCCCACCAAATTTCATGTTCCCCGGTGCTTCGGTGTCCCTGGTATCGTTGACGAAAAATTTACGGGGGCCCCAGCGCGGGGGGGGGGAGTGGCCCCCGGGGACCAAACGAATTTTTTCCGTAAAAGTCTAGTAGACCAACATACCATAAAAATTTCTTCATCCTCGGTGTCACGGTTCAGGTAGTTATTTATGAAAAACTGCATTTTTTTGGGTTTGGGGGGGCCCAGCGCGGGGGGGGGAGTGGCCCCCGGGGACTAAACGAAATTTTTCCTCAGAAGTCTAGTGGGGCTACATGCCCACCAAATTTCATGTTCCCCGGTGCATTGGTGTCCCTGGTATCGTTGACGAAAAATTTACGGGGGCCCCAGCGCGGGGGGGGGGGGGGGAGTGGCCCCCGGGGACCAAACGAAATTTTTCCGTAAAAGTCTAGTAGACCAACATACCATAAAAATTTCTTCATCCTCGGTGCCACGGTTCAGGTAGTTATTTAGGAAAAACTGCATTTTTTGGGGTTTGGGGGGGCCCAGCGCGGGGGGGGGGAGTGGCCCCCGGGGACCAAACGAAATTTTTCCTTAGAAGTCTAGTGGGGCTACATGCCCACCAAATTTCATGTTCCCCGGTGCTTCGGTGTCCCTGGTATCGTTGACGAAAAATTTACGGGGGCCCCAGCACGGGGGGGGGGGGGGGGGGAGTGGCCCCCGGGGACCAAACGAAATTTTTCCGTAAAAGTCTAGTAGACCAACATACCATGAAAAATTTCTTCATCCTCGGTGCCATGGTTCAGGTAGTTATTTAGGAAAAACTGCATTTTTTGGGGTTTGGGGGGGCCCAGCGCGGGGGGGGAGTGGCCCCCGGGGACCAAACGAAATTTTTCCTCAGAAGTCTAGTGGGGCTACATGCCCACCAAATTTCATGTTCCCCGGTGCTTCGGTGTCCCTGGTATCGTTGACGAAAAATTCAGTAAGGTGACGAAAAAAAAAAAAAAAAAACTTTGACAATCCCTATATGACCGCTTTCGCTAGCTACGCTAGCGGCGGTCATAATAATTGTTATAAACAGATTGTCATTTCATATAAGAGCCTGTATGGAATATCACATGCTCTGGATGAGTACATTTTTAGCATGCATCTTTTATTATTCTGAAAATTTGGTTTATATTTTTTTTTTTTTTATCACGGATACTCACTGGTGTTTACTTATTAGGGTAACTGCTAAAACAAATGCATCCAGAAGTCAGTCATTAAGCTGTTTTAGAGTAAATCAGGACAAAACTAATCGTACCATGTCCAATACACAGATTCATAATGTCTCTAGACCATCTCTGCTTTTCTAATAAGTGTTATTTTTGTTGTTTTTAATATGAACACTGCTATTGTTCGTTCCTCTGGGAGAAACAGCATTACCTTGGAAAACATTTTTTCCAGCTACGTTAGAAGAGCGCTGTGGTTGTTTTTCTCTGGTTCTCTTATCGTGCTTGAGTTCTCGTCTTTCACAGGGTTTTCTGCGGGCACAGACAATATTCCCCAGTGTCAGCACCATCTTTTGTCAAAGAAACATATACTTAACTTAAAACATGTTATTTCTTGGGAATTCTATAATTGAAGTGGAATAAACACTAGTTATTTTTGTTGAGAAGTGATGGAGGCCGATATTTCTTTGAAATCGCTACGTTTTTATCTGGAAATACTTTCAGACTGCATTAAATTGCCATTTCTCCGACTCCACCAGCGTTCACTATAGTCCTTTAATAACGTCTCTTTCAGAAAGCCCTTTTGTTGTTCTGTGCCGTTTTACATTGGATTCTGTTCTGTTTCTTCTCATTAGCATTTTAGAGGAAATTATTCTGATGGAAGCTTGGCCAAATGTACCAAAGATGGTATTTCCTAAAAATTGGGATTTGATTGCCTTAGCACACTTTTGAATGGGGGAATTATGAAGGAATAAAGTTATTCGACTTAAGTAACCTTGTCTGTCTGGCGGCCGCTGCACCGTTTATCTTCCTCTTTTATTGTTCATTGCTCATTAGTCTTGATTTAATTTCCATATCCTGTGCTCACCAAGTCAAATTAAATAGTAGTGCAGTCTCTCTCTCTCACTTTCTCGCTCGGTTTCTGTCTGGTCAGATGCTAAATTGTTGAATTATGGGTAAAGGAAAGCGCTGTAAGTATTTTGGTTCAGTGAATGTTGGAATGTAAATAAATTTGTTTCTCTTCTTAAAGGAATAGTTGAACCAAAAAAAAAAAAAAAAAGTACCTCTGTGTACTATCATATGACTTTAGAATATATATATATATATTTGGTTTGTTTGTTTGTTTGATTGGTTATTAGGTTGGTGACTAAAAAATATTGCATGAAAATAGCTGTGTAGAGACTTTATAGATTTATATGTGTGTATTCCACAGGAAAATATAAAACCATACATGTGTGTGTATATATATATATGTGTGTGTGTGTGTGTATATGTATGTATATACAGGGGTGGCCGATATGGCAAAAATATCATATCACGATTTTTTTCATGAAAATCACGATTCACGATTTTATCATGATTCTTTTTCATGTTGGTTTTACTATTTTGTGACTGAGCATTACAGCCAAACTAATGTCCAAATGAAATAAACAGTGCTTATGTTTTCAGCTACAGTAGGTGTATTTAACAGTAGCAGTGAAGAAAGTGTTTAAATGAACATATGAAAATAAAACACAACATAGACTTCATTGTATAAATTATACGCTGATACTTATAAAAGCTATTTAAGTTCTCAGTCAAGAGCAGTGAGTGATTTCCTCTTTGCGTTTTTCGTTGTTTAATTAGCATTAAAGGGATAGTTCTCCCAAAATTTCCTGTCATAATTTACTCTCTCAAGTTTTTTAAACTCAAATAAGTTTCTTTCTTCTGTGGAAAATAAAAGTTATTTTGAAGAATGTGGGTAACCAAACAGTTGATGTACCCCAGTGACTTCCATCGTATATATTTTTGGGTGAACCATCTCTTTAAGGACAAGCGGCAGCATGTTTACCATTAGGCTACTGTCTCTTTAAAAAAAAAAAAAAAAAAAAAAAAAAAATTCATTCTAGAAGAAAATTTCAGGTGGCACTTAGAGGCTTTTGCATCTGAACTCTTCATATATATATATATATATATATATCTATCTATATATATATATATATATATATATATATATATATATATATATATATATATATATATATATATATAATATGTATGCATGTCTATCTATATGTATGCATGTCTATCTATATGTATGTCTATCTATATGTCTATCTATATGTAATTTTATTTTATATCCATCCGTACATTCATCCATCCATGTGGTGTAAGTGTGAATCTGAAAGGCCAAATGAAGATATAATGTGCATCAGACTTAAAAACGTTGCTTTGTGTGTCTGTCTCATGTGAGCAATAGGGCAGGATAAGAGACTAAATGAACAGACGGTGTATGAGGGTTGTGGGTATGCAAGAATATTTCAGTGTACTGAGCATAAAACGCTGTGTGCACAGTCAAGTAA